>NC_060120.1:42495867-42796909 GCF_021461395.2 Schistocerca americana
GATAGTGAGTGCTTCATGTAGGTTTTGTGACTGAAAGTGGTAGTTTTCTTAAATGTAATAGATTTCATGTATGTTTTGTCGCAAGGAGTAACAGTTTCCTTAAATTTTTTGTCACAGAGAGTAATAGTTTCCTTAAATATTATCGAAATAAATCAGAATGATAACTGAAATTCTCTCTTAGCGTTATTTAGTATCCTTCATCCATGCCACTGAGATAATGACTATATTCTATGAATTTTCAATCCAGGCATATCCATTGTATGCATTATGCACCTCATGAGACTAACTGAATTCATAGTATCAGAAAAAGAAAGTCTTACAGTCCCTAATGTGTACGTATTGTTCCATGGCCATTCACCGATGTTGCGTTATGCGTTGCTTCATTTTTAAATTAGAATACTATCTATTCTAGCGGGTTTGATTAACCATATCTCAATTTATCGGGCCTAATTGAAAAAATTAGACACATAGTGGTAGAAATGGCAACCATGGAGCTCTGCGTCCGCTTATATGAAAGGGAGATACTTCTTACATGAAAATTAGTCAACTTAAAAAACAAAGGGGAGACTTTCATTATGGGTATAGAATGCTCTAAGCCAAAATCACAAAAGTCAGCGAGTGATCATATGTGTATCTCTGCTTGCTCTTCATCAATTGGCTCGTGAACAACACCGACAATTCCTATCCTTTACTGTTACTGGTAACGATAAATGGTGTCGTTATGCTAACACAGGGAAAAATAAGGAATGCTTGAGCCCATACAAAGCAGCGACTCCCTGTACAAAGACCTGGTCCTTAACCATAAAAGATAATGTTATGCATATGGTGGAACACCGACGGAGTGGTATACCACAAATTGCTTCTTC
This sequence comes from Schistocerca americana, assembly GCF_021461395.2. NCBI lineage: Eukaryota > Metazoa > Arthropoda > Insecta > Orthoptera > Acrididae > Schistocerca > Schistocerca americana. The sequence continues at coordinate 42,496,734 of NC_060120.1, forward strand.
AAGGCGTAACCCTGCTGACATTTAGTGCCAACAAATGAGGCGCCTTGCGGATGCAGTCCAAGAACAACGACGAGGCAGACTGCGTTGCGTGGTGTCACTTCACGATAATGCCCACTCACATTTTGCTAAACTGACAAAAAAACACTATACAGGAGTTGGGTTGGAAATTGATTCCGCATCCATCTTTTTCACCTGATCTTGTGCCCTCAGATTTTCTCCCTCTTCCGCTATGTATCAAAAATTATTCAAGGAACTTACTTTCCGGATGAAAGTTGGCTCCGAACATGGCTCGACGAGTTCTTCGCCTCAAAACCACGTGACTTCTACAGTCGAGAAATCGAAACTGTTGTGCCAGCGTTGTAAATTGTGCAGGAGACTATACAGGGTGATTCAAAAAGAATACCACAACTTCAGGAATTTAAAACTCTGCAACGACAAAAGGCAGAGCTAAGCACTATCTGTCGGCGAATTAAGGGAGCTATAAAGTTTCATTTAGTTGTACATTTGTTCGCTTGAGGCGCTGTTGACTAGGCGTCAGCGTCAGTTGATGCTAAGATGGCGACCGCTCAACAGAAAGCTTTTTGTGTTATTGAGTACGGCAAAAGTGAATCGACGACAGTTGTTCAGCGTGCATTTCGAACGAAGTATGGTGTTAAAACCTCCTCAGTATGAACGTGACTCGCCTAAGGTGAACGTATTCTGTGCCATTTCAGCCAATAAAGTTTTTGGTCCCTTTTTCTTCGAAGGTGCTACTGTAACTGGACTACAGTATCTGGAGATGTTAGAGAATTGGCTGTTCCCTCAGCTCGAACAAGAAGCACAACAATTAATATTTCAGCAGGATGGAGCGCCACCACATTGGCACTTATCTGTCCGTAACTACCTGAACGTCAACTACCCGAGGCGATGGATCGGCCGCCAGGCAGCCCGTGACAAAGCACTTCATCACTGGCCTCCAAGAAGCCCTGATCTTACCCCCTGCGGTTTTTTCGTATGGGGGTATGTTAAGGATATGGTGTTTCGGCCACCTCTCCCAGCCACCATTGATGATTTGAAACGAGAAATAACAGCAGCTATCCAAACTGTTACGCCTGATGTGCTACAGAGAGTGTGGAACGAGTTGGAGTATCGGGTTGATATTGCTCGAGTGTCTGGAGGGGGCCATATTGAACATCTCTGAACTTGTTTTTGAGTGAAAAAAAACTTTTTAAATACTCTTTGTAATGATGTATAACAGAAGGTTATATTATGTTTCTTTCATGAAATACACATTTTTAAAGTTGTGGTATCCTTTTTGAATCACCCTGTATTATTGACGGCTAAATCTCTGTTATATGTTACTGTTGTCGTCATTATTTTCTGTTTTCCATCTTTCCCGTAGTTGCTTTAAATCCGTGGAGGTATGTACCGTCTATGCAACTAATTGAAGGCAGTTTGTTTATTACCATAAGCGTTTCGCTTCTCTTATTAGGGAAGCATCATCAGTGGCCTGTGATACATGTTTCCTTTTATAATGACAGTAAACGTATTATGTGGTAGACGTAATATGCTGCTATACTACATTTTGTCGTTTTTTTCTCTTGTTTAGGTTGGAGTCAACTTCTGTATCACAAATAACGTAATGTGAACTTATCTTTCGGTGTTACGATTTCCAGCACTGTTAACTCATGTGTGCGGCCCTGGAGATGTATTCGTTAATTTCCATACTCAAGCTGGCCGATTTCTGGCGTACTTTCATCCACATTTGTCGCATCGCATATATCACTTGCACTTTCCATTTTGTGATCAACATACGCGTGTTTTCAGTGTGTAGCGTTGCCAACTGCTGTTGTGTGTTTATCAATCTTTCGTTTGCGTTGTGTTGTGGTCTGATATTTGCCACTTATTGTGTGTGTGTGTGTGTGTGTGTGTGTGTGTGTGTGTGTGTGTGTCAGTGTAGGTGTATGTATGTATGTATGTATTTCTTGCGTGCAATTGTGTAACTCTTTCTTCAGAGGTTGTCTGTTTTTGTATGGATATTTGTGTGTGTGTGTGTGTGTGTGTGTGTGTGTGTGTGTGTGTGTGTGTAATTGTGTGGTTTTCTTTTCTTTTATATAAATATGTGTCTATGTGTGCGTTTGCGTGTGTGTGTTTGGGCGGGGGGGAGAGGGAATGGAGAAGAAGATTCATTAATTATTTGTCCTGGTTATATTTCGGTTTGTTATTGTTTTGGTGGCTAGCATGATCAGGGAGCTATTGCTTATATGGATTTGGTCGTTGAGTAGCTTCTTTTCCATTGCAATGGCTCTTTGTACGTTGAACTTTTCTTGCGATGTCAGGAGCTTTTTGTTGTGAGCATGCATTCTGATAACTAGCCAGCTGGAGTATCGAAACTAACGAATACATCTCCAGGACCAACACATGAGTTAACAGCGCTGGAAATCGTTAAGTTAAACCGAATGATAAGTTCACATTACGAGATTTGTGCTAGAGAAGTTGATTCTAACCTAAAAACCAAAAGAAGAGCACGACAAAATGTAATATAGCAACATATTATATTTACCACAATAAACAAATTGCCTTCAGTTAGTTGCATAGACGGTACATACCTCCACGAATATATCTGTTGTGTTTATTAAACTTACTGAGAAACGCTAAGAACTACCGCACCAACCCAATTTTTACCGTCAGATGTATCAGAACGATTTTCGCTTATAGCTTTCGACTCAGGTCCCTTACCTGAAGCTGATACATTTGCCACTCTTCATCATGCCTGAAACTTGGTAACCTCATAGTGGAATAACGTTGTACGAGGGTCACTCCAAAACAAATGCACACTATTTTCATTCTGCATGTGTAGATACATCCTTCCCACTTAGTTCAACCTGTTCCCTTGAGTGGCGCCGTGACAGCATGTCTTCGAGATGGCTGGTACACTTGACGTTCGTCAGAAGCAACGTGCTGTCATAGAATTACAGTGCTGTGAAAACGAGACAGTGGGAAACATCCAAAAGAGATTCTGCTGTCGATCGGAGTACAGTTAGTCGGTGGGCAAGCAGGTTACGTGATGAAAGCGGGCACGGCAGTATTGAGGATTCTCCTCGCAACGGCAGGCCTCGTACTGCACACACTCCAGACAATGTGCAGAGAGTTAACGCATTAGTGACTGCTGACAGAAGTATCACAGTGAACGAATTGTCACGCTACGTTGGGATAGGGGAAGGATGTGTTTGCAGAATACTGAAAGTGTTGGCGTTAAAAAAGGTTTGTGCCAGGTGGGTTCCCAGAATATTGACAATGGCTAACAAAGAAACAAGAAAAACGGTATGCAGCTAACTTTTGGAACAGTGCGAGAATGGTGGAGATGAATTTCTTGGTAGAATTGTGACAGTTGATGAAACATGGGTCCATCATTTTTCACCAGAGACGAAGAGGCACTCAGTGGATTGGCATCATGTAAATTCACCCAAGGAAAAGAAATTCAGAACCACACCTTCTGCTGGTTGGTTGGTTGGGGAAGGAGACCAGACAGCGAGGTCATCGGTCTCATCGGATTAAGGAAGGACGGAGAAGGAAGTCGGCCGTGCCCTTTCAAAGGAACCATCCCGGCATTTACCTGGAGGCATTTAGGAAAGTCACGGAAAACCTAAATCAGGATGGCCGGACGCGGGATTGAACCGTCGTCTTCCTTCTGCTGGAAATATTATGGCTACGGTGTTTTTCGATTCCGAAGGATTCTTGCTTGTGGACATCGTGCCAAGGGGAACGACCATAAATTCTGATGCATATGTGACGACACTGAAGAAACTTCAAGCTCGACTGAGTCGTGTTCGACCACATCGGCAAAAGCAGGATATTTTTCTGTTGCACGACAATGCACGGCCACATGTCAGTCAAAAAAACCATGGAAGCGATCACAAAACTCGGATGGACAACAATGAAACACTCGCCTTACAGTCCTGACCTGGCTCCATGTGACTATCATTTCTTTGGGAAACTGAAAGACTCTCTTTGTGGAACAAGGTTTGAAGATGATGAATCCCTTGTGCACGATGCCAAACAGTGGCTCCAACAGTTTGGTCCAGAATTTTACCGTGCGGGTATACAGGCGCTGACTCCAAGATGGCGTAAGGCAGTTGAGAGGGATGGAAATTATGTGGAGAAATGAAAATATTGTCCCTATAGTCTGTCTGTAAACTCAAGAGCGAGCAGCGCTTTTGGTGGGGGAAGTGGCCTTTGAGGGAAGAACGCTGCCACCGGCCTACGGGGGCACCCAAAATCTGTTGACTGTTGCCTGTCTAGCGGTGTAGATCGGCGTGCACTGATATACGTCGTTTCTGTTCGTGGGATATTAGTTGTCAGTGTCAGTCAGTTAACTTTGTGTACTTACTGATATACTTCGATATCCGAAAGTGATGGATAATAGTCTATAATTGCAAGAAAATGTGCAGAATACTAAGAAGAGGAGGTATTTGGGAAGTAACGAGCGTTCGATCGTCTCTAATGTTATTACAGCGTGTATTAAAGAGGCGAGCCAAAAAGAACTGTTAGCTAATATTACCAGTCCCAGTCAAAGGGCTGCAATTTATGCAAACGTCAGCCTCTCCCATAAGGACGCATAAGGGAGGAACGCAAAAATAAGCCGCATGGTTTACTGGAATCGCCATGAAGTAAAGCTAATAAGTTTGGGAGGAAACCCATCATTATAGACAGTTTCAAAATCACGTAAAACCTTCGATGCTTAGGGGACACTAAATCTCTATCTCGGTCACTATTCATGTGATTCTAAGACATAGTGCTTAAAACATATGCGCAATAGCTATTCTTAGACACTGGTGAAATTTCCTTCTAAACATGTACACTGATTCTGGACTTCTAAGAAAAAAGCTTGACATACGAGTTACGTTCGCATATTAATTTTTATTTTTCGGTAAGAACTTTATTTGTTAGTGTACAGCAATGTTATCTGCAAAATATTCCTCATTACATACTATACACTTATGCCATTGCTTTTTCCAATCCCCGGAACACTTTTAGGAACTGTTTCTTCAGGATAGTTTATAGCATTATAACTGTGCACTTTTAATCTCATCCATGCTTGTAAAACCGCTGTCCTTAAGAGCCTGCTTTGAAATGTTTGTAGGCCCTACCACTTGTCTTCCGTTGGTTTACCCATTAACAGGCTCACCAAAAGGAATATTTAATATTTCTAAAAATTTCATACACTTTATTCCATTCTTATAACAAAATTTAATACAGATTCTCTAATTTATTTTTATACGAAACAAATAAACGTTGATGCTACCAAAATACATGTAACCTTTCTGACAGCTCACAACAGAGTAAATACCCAATATGGATGACCTTGTACACATATTTTTGAGGCATGTTGATGAAGATAGTGACAAAAAAGTAGTGCAAATCTAACTAAAACAACACACAAAATTATAAATTTCTGCTTACCTTTTAATCACTCTTCATGCTGCAAGAGTTGATAAGTTTCAATGCAGTCCTTCAAAGAAAACTACTACATTTTACAAGGAACACAAAGAAAGAACAAGCCTTAAATTCTACAGACTGAATACATTATATGGGGTTCGTTTTACCAATAGCAATAGAGGAACATACATTCCCATGAACAGGCATTTTGTTCTATGTTTCTATTAGAATCATGACTTCCATTCTTATGTTAATATTATTTATTCTATAATGTTGTGTTTCGGAAGAAGCTATCGTTTTTTTTTTAATTCCTTACCGTCCTAATGCATTTGTCTAAAAATAAACGCAGTCGAGATGTATCTATCTGTACACGGCGTCGCCACAGATTTGAAGGGCGCGCCGCGGCGGGTCCGGTACTAAGATGTGAAACAGCCTGTAGAAGTGCCTCGTGACGTAGCTGGGTAGGCAGAGTGGGGACTCGCTCGCTCCCTCTTCAGTTTACTGACAGAGTATAAAGGATGTATCTACTCACTGTAAATGAAGAAGAAATAAAATCTTTGAGGTTCGCCGATGACATTGTAATTCTGTCAGAGACAGCAAAGGATTTGGAAGAGCTGTTGAACGGAATGGATAGTGTCTTGAAGGGAGGATATAAGACGATCATCAACAAAAGCAAAACGAGGATAATAGAATGTAGTCGAATTAAGTCGGGTGATGCTGAGGGAATTAGATTAGGAAATGAGACACTTAAAGTAGTAAAGGAGCTTTGCTATTTGGGGAGCAAAATAACTCATGATGGTCGAAGTAGAGAGGATATAAAATGTAGACTGGCAATGGCAAGGAAAGCGTTTCGGAAGAAGAGAAACTTGATAGAATCATTCATAGATTTAAGTGTCAGAAAGTCGTTTCTGAAATTGTATGGAGAGTAGCCATGTATGGAAGTGAAACGTGGACAATAAATAGTTTGGAAAGAAGAGAATAGAAGCTTTCGAAATGTGGTGCTACAGAAGAATGCTTAAGATTAGGTGGGTAGATCACGTAACTAATGAGGAGGTATTGAATAGGATTGGGGAGAGGAGAGGTTTGTGGCACAACTTGACTAGAAGAAGGGATCGGTTGGTAGGACATTTTCTGAGACATCAAGCGATCACCAATTTAGTATTGGAGGGCAGCGTGGAGAGTAAAAATCGTAGAGGGAGACCAAGAGATGGATACACTAAGCATATTCAGAAGTATGTAGGTTGCAGTAGGTACTGGGAGATGAAGGAGCTTGCACAGGATAGATTAGCATGGACAGCTGCATCAAACCAGTCTCAGGACTGAAGACCACAACAACAACAACTCACTGTAAAACTTTGAAACATTTAGAATAAAAGATGGACTTAAAAAGAAATAGAGTTGTAAGTAGGCTGTTTAGGTTTTTGATTGGTAACGCCACCTCTGTATGAAAATCACTGGCTGTGCTGTGTGCAGTCTGTGGCTGCTTTGCATTGTTGTAATACTCGCCATTGTAGTGTTAGGCAGCTGCATGTGAACAGCGCGTAGCGTTGCGCAGTTGGAGGTGAGCCGCCAGCAGTGATGGATGTGGGGAGAGAGATGGCGGAGTTTTGAAATTTGTCATGAACTGCTATATTTATATATGATGATATCAAGGTAAATACATTGTTTGTTCTCTATTATTATCTTTCATTTGCTAACTATCCCTATCAGTAGTTAGTGCCTTCCGTAGTTTGAATCTTTTATTTAGCTGGCAGTAGTGGCGCTCGCTGTATTGCAGTAGTTTGAGCAGCGAAGATTTTTGTGAGGTAAGTGATTTGTGAAAGGTATAGTTTAATGTTAGTCAGGGCCATTCTTTTGTAGGGAATTTTGAAAGTCAGATTGCGTTGCGCCAACAAAATATTGTGTGTCAGGTTAAGGACAGTCTTGTACAATTGTTCAAAAGGGGACGTTTCATATGTCGACCCTTAGCCTAGGATACCTCACTGGAATCTTCTGATTTTTCTTGTAGTTTGTGTAATTAGTGTAGATTTTGTTTATTGCTAGCGCGTAACTGTAGAGAGAATCTTCTTTGTAGTTGCAGTCTTTCATTGTTGTACAGTAATACAGGTGTGGCATGCATGTAGATTTGCACCAAGTATTTCGCAGCTGCAATTACCTAGATATTAATTTCAGTGCTATGTTAATGTGTTCCCCTATTTTTGCTCTTCAAATTGTGTTCTTCTGTGTTGTCGTGTGAAATACTGTGACAATAATAGCGTGTGAAAAACGTAACACTAGGCTCCAAAGTAAACTGAGAAATAATAGTGACGACGAGCGTGGCTTATCAGCACCACTGTGTAGTGAATTAACAGACGTTCCAAGTAGTAATTTGGTAACTGTGCATAGGGAAATGGATCGGGCGGTAAATAATGGTGTAGACAGTGAAACAGGTAGTGAACAGGGAAGCATTATCGATCGATCGGTCGGCAACAGCTCGGCTCAGGAATCCGAAATGACAGGACACAATTTTACAAATACTGTAGATTCAGGTTTTGCGTCCTCACCGTTTTCTCAAATAAGTCAAGACACATTTTCAGCTTGTCAAAATGTGAATGTTGCCGGTGCAAATGCACTGCCGAAAAGAGTAGAGGAACAGATTCCAGACACTAATGCATTGTTATTACAACTAATGCAACAAATGGAACAAAATCAGAGACAAACACAGCAAAAGCTGCAAAAGTTAGACACAATGGAACAAAATCTTAAAAAGTTAGACACAATGGAACAAAATCTTCAAAAGTTAGACTCATTGGAGCAAACTATTGAACAAACACGTGAGGATTTAACTACTGAGTTACATAACATTGAATCGAAATGTCAAAAAGTCTGTAATGACGTAAAAACACAAATTTGTGAGCATTTTCAACCTATTTTTTCGCGGCATGAAAATGCATTACAGAATCACGAAGCAGCCATAAAAGAACTGCAAGCCATTGTTCATGAAAATCATGAGACCTTGTGGGCTAAAATTGACTCAGTTGCATCTACCGATTCGTTTACGCAACTTGCAATAACTCAGGAAAACTTAGACACAGTAGATTCGATTTCAACACAAATGGACACTCTGAAACTTGGTTCAGAGAAACACACTGAGGAAATGTGTTCACTATCGGAGAAAGTAGCCGAACTTTCGGATCAGGTCACTAACTTATCTACAAAGGTAGACGATGATCTGAATGACTCAAGACCTGTAGCCTTCACTGACACAGAAGAGTATGAACAAATTAGAAAATTCAAACAGAATCAGAATCAAATCAATACACAGTACAAAAGAGAAATCCGGGAAGTACAAGATCAGCTGACACAGGTAATTCAAGAATTACGTATTTCAGAGGATACTCGCGCCCCAATACAATACGGGAAGAGGGACACAGAAATACGGAACAGCCACAAAATAATAACACAGGGCATTTCGGAAGTTATGAAAGAAATTGGCAATGTGCACCGAATTTTGATATGGAACGGCCGACACGACCTAACAATGACCGATATGCGACTCGCCGACATGATGATTTTGACTATAAGCTGTTCATTACTACACGTAAATTCAAAACATTTAAGAATTCTGGCAACAACATTCATCCACAAGCATGGCTCCATCAATTCTCTCATTGTTTTCCTCCCAATTGGTCATTAGAACACAGATTAGAATTTATGTGTGGCTACTTGGAGAATGAACCAGCTGTAAGAATGCGATCGGTAATTCACGATTGCCACAGTGAAGGAGAGTTTTACCATGCCTTCCTCTCAGCATATTGGTCTCAAGCCACACAAGACCGAGTAAAACATAGCATCATAATGATGAAACGTTTCGAACAATCTGAATTTTCCAGTCTTATGAAATATTTTGAAGACATGTTGCATAAGAACCAATATCTTTCAAACCCATACAGCCCCTCAGAACTCATCCGCATTTGCTTAATCAAACTGCCTGAACATTTACGACATATTATTTTAGCAGGACGTTGCAAAGACGACACTGAAGCTTTTCAGGGACTGTTACAAGAATTAGAAATTGACACAGACAGTCGCGGGATGTGAAAACAGGAAAACAATCACTACAGGTCACATCCGTCACAATTCCGTGACGACAGAAATAATAACTGGACCTGACAAGCCTATTCTTACAACGTAAATCGTGACCAAAACAGACACCACCCGTATGACTACCGTTGGCAGAGCAGTAATAATTACAGGGAAAGATCACCTCTCCGCGGTAATGACTATCACAGAGACTATCAGAGAAACAGGCAATATGGGAACCAAAATAATTATTATCAAGGGAGACAGAATAACTTCAGATGCAACGGTCCAGCGCGCACTACGATTCAGGGAGAAATTCTCCACCACTTAACCGACAAGAAAAAAACTACAGGAACTACCGACATGACGACAGACGATATATTCGTAACGACAGACCTGAATTGCATCAGAACTGGCGGGATTCAAACAGGGCAGGGCCTTCTCGTCAGAGTGAATTTGTAGAAGTTAGGTCTCCTAATCCCAATAACGGCGCGCGCCAACAAAGAGACAGACAATGACTCGCACAGCAGGCAGCCGCGTGCGCCCGCTGGCTCCGAGAAAAATAACATAAGACGCTAGCCTGGAGAAAAATTTTAGCATTCTTTACCGATGTATACAACATGATAATTGCTTTGAAGTTGAAACTCTGTGCACTAGGAAGAGTATAGGTTTACACCACATTTCACATGTAAAACCGTTTATTGAAAGATAATCTGCTTTTTAACTTTGTCTTTGCCATATAACTTTTCCCTTTACATTACTAGTATGCTGTGTTAGACTTAAGAAACTGCTAACATACAACAATGTTTGAAGTTAAATATCCAGTCTAGAACCTAGGGAACATTTTTAAACAGAAATTACGAATGCATTGTTATAGTAAACAGATGACACAGTGTTGTATTTGTACATTCTTGCTTGTTAGTTGCACGATTACGTAACGACTATGAGGCTTACATACTTAGGACACATACTGGTACTGCTAATGAGATTTTAATGCAACATTTTGGTTTACTTGAAAATACATTCTGGGTTTAAAGTACTTTCTGTGAGATACCAGACGACACAGTGGTTAGTTTATGTGACAGCTACACGATTTTATCACGACGCTACTAATGAGTGACAATTTACAATGTTGCTTTTGCAGTGTTTCTGTTTTATATCTGCACAGTTTTCTGTTTTATTCTGGAAAGTAAAACAGGTTTTAGTAGTAACTTTTGTGGTATAGCTACAATGAGACTGCCTTTTCCGTAGCACAATACGTTACAGCACAGTACTTTCCTCATCACGGCAATAAGCGTAATAACTAAGACATTTATACGCAAAGCATTTCACTTTTGTGTGTTATGAGGTAAGTACATTGACTTCTGCAGAACTTAGCTTTCGGAGGACGATAACTACGACACTTCCACACAGATTATGTTGCAACAAGACGCACATTTAGCGCTACAGTACACGTATTTGAGTGATTAATTTTGTACTTAAAACATTTATTTTTAAAGATTTTTGAATTACAAAGAAAGTTTTCCGTGATACATTTCATTCCATTGCTGTAATCTGTAACACCTGAGGGTATAATTACATTAATCCTCAGGGGGGTACACGCTTACTTTGTGTACCATGTGTGTGGCAACCACAAGGAACCCTAGCTAATATGGTATTTGCTTATACAACTTTACACATCGGTACCATATTTCTCTAACACACAGATTACACAGCTATCTGATCATGTAACTGAGAGATAGACTTTTTTTATTACATCAGTGACATATGTTTACGCAATTACAGAGTTGGATTACTTCACACTTACGAAATTGTATTTTGTCTGTACTGTGTGATCTGTTCATATTTTTTCGGAACCATTGTGATGCTGTGAGAGCTTTGAATGATGTATTTGGTAAGGGAGCATGATTTTAAAGTACGTTTGAGGCAGATGACACTTTTGACTTGAGCAGAGAATTTTTTTAATTATTGGAGGAAGCTACGACGATTTTGAGATTTGACTGAGGTGTTATGATGTTATTTTTACGATGACGATGTGTATTATGCTGCTGAGGTATGTTTATGATTAATAGGCTGAGGCTATATGAGTTATTTGATTATGCTTCATATTTATAATGACGAAATATTGACGAGTGTCGATGGATACGTATATGTGTAATAAGGTAAGGAGTAATGAATAGTGGGTAGGGACTCTTGACTTGTGAAACAGGATGTTGGAAACCAAGAATCGTACTTTAAGAGTTATGAAATGTGTGTAAATGCGTGAATGTATCACAATGCCAGCGAAAATTTTTTTGAACACTTATATTTATAGGATTTTGTTTCTACAGATTTGCAACGCTAATTCTTGACCTGTGAAATATTTTTATGTGAGACTGTCACTGTAGCGGAAACTGCTGTCGTAAATATTTCCGTAAGAAAGTTAAGTGACCACTTGCACGTAATGCGTCGCGGGCACCCACCTGGGCGACAGCCGCCCGAAAAAAAAAAAAAAAAAAAAAAGTCATTAGCCTTTCAGCGGCACAGGTAGAAAAAAAAAAAAAGGGGAGGCCATTGTCCGTGCTACTGACATTTCCTTGTTGAAAGCATACTGTGGAGCTCGTAATTTATGATATTTACTGAAATGCCTAACAAAATGACAAGAAATATTTTTACATCTGCACACCTGATTATGACAAGCGTCTTTCTACGAGAATTGAGAGAATTTCTACTAACTTATGAAATGTCACATGACTATTGAATGATATTTTTATGCTTTGGTTTGCGTAATTGCTTATTTCATTTGATACCTGTTTTCCAGCTGTGTTACAGCATTAGTTTTATAAAATAAACTTGGATACATTTGCTAATGTGAACACTTTCTGTCAACAGATCTATTAAATAATTATTTTATGATCCACATTCTTTAAAAAAGGAGCACTTGGAAAGGAAAGAACAATAAGAAGGAACTAGTAACAGTAACACATAATTTTCTTTTCAAGTGCATGGTAATATTTCTTTTTACAATCAGTTGTTGTGGTGCACCACTTTAATTACTTAGACATTAAGATGTGAATATACATTTCCCTTATCTGCATTGTTGTTTTTACTGTAATATTTTTTCTGCTTGAGCTATGTCATGGTTAGGTATAAGTTACTGCTGTTTGCCAGGCGTAGTGTTACTGAATTTGACTTTGTGTTACTCTGCTAAGCCAGTTTTACTACTCATTTATTTTTCTCGTTGCTGCACATTGGCTCATATTAGTTGTAATGTTGAATTGCTTGGTAATTTAGATTTACTGTAGCTTGCTTTGCGATTTTCCATTTTTTTTCATTGCTGTTTATATTAATTGTTTTATGTGCTGCTGCATTGCCTCGTCCCTTAGTTTAGCATCTGAGCTCAGTAGATTTAAGTTAGCTTAAGAGGGGGTAGACTATATAAGAACCTAACTATGGAGAATAGGGAAAGAATGCTTTGAAAGTTATATGAAAACGATTTGGGCCTAAATGAGTATTGTACAATGAGCCATATTTCTTTTGAAAGAAATAAGGTTAGAATACAGAAAAGAGGTACAGATAGGACTTTTTGGGAATAATGATGAACAAAGGGAGATCTCCAAGAACAAAAAAGGTTTTGTTCGCAAAATACTGCAGTACCAAAAGTTACACTGAAAACGAACCCTGTCCTTTCCATTGTGTTATCCCCCTATATGTTTGTGTACCCTTGTGTATTTGTTTTCTTCCTGTCTCTGTGTACTGTTTCATAGAACATTTTTCTCTTCTAATACTAAGTTACATTCACTATGATGAGGAATACTGTTATCCTCAAATACAATTGGCATTAATAATGTGTTATTTACTTTGTAAAGATGTTTAGACATTATTTATTGTTTTGTGTTAATGCTCATGTGTGAAGTTGATGTTTCGAAAGTTATTCTGATCTTCTATGTATGTCCTCATGTCATAATTCCTGTAACATTGATGTATATGTTTATTTCTATTCTTTTGTAAAGCCCCTATTATCTACAAATGTTATCTGTATTATTATGTTTTTAATGATGTTTTCTGTATCTTTGTAATTGTATTCTCATGTTATAAAATTGTAATTGTCACCATTCATCATATTATTAACTTGTAAGTTACATTTCACTGCACACGTTTCTGTTGGTCATAGTATATGGACAATATGTGAGAAGTAGGGACTGTTAGTGTTTGCAAGTGTGTTAATAATTCAGCAAGGGACTGGATAACAGCATTGCTGGTTCTAAGGCCAATTCCAAAAACTTTGTGAGTGCACAAGTGGTGGTTATGGACTTGCTATATTATCCGCAAGACTCTTCAATGGCGATTGTGCACCTGCACAGTCACATCAGATGGCTGCTGGCCATCTCTACAAGGACTACAGTGGGTCTGCACCTCTGGTGGCCCACCAGTACCGTAATATCTACCAGGACTACAGTGGGTCTGCTCTGTGATGACCTACCCACCAATACTCTTCAAAACTTCGACTGACTCCGCTGTGGGTTTGCTCTGTTGTGGCCCATGACCTGTCTGCATGTCGAGAGTCAGCACTGTCTTTCCGTTGGAAGGACAACACTACTTCTTCAAGACTGCATGGAAATCCACTACTTCTGTGTGCATTTTCTTTTTCTGCTCAGACTTTGAGAAAAACTCTGCATTTTCACTGTGATGAACAATCTGTACTGTCTTTATGGACTGTGAGAAATTTTTAGCTTTTGACCAACATTGTATCAATAAGTGTGTGCATTTGATTTCTTTGTTATTGTAATTATGAAAAATTTTTTTCAAATCTGTATTGGCCACTGCCCAATCCAATTTGTAAAATTTTTTGTGGGAAGCATGGGGGCTATGTAAGTAGGCTGTTTAGGTTTTTGATTGGTAACGCCACCTCTGTATGAAAATCACTGGCTGTGCTGTGTGCAGTATGTGGCTGCTTTGCATTGTTGTAATACTCGCCATTCTAGTGTTAGGCAGCTGCATGTGAACAGCGCGTAGCGTTGCGCAGTTGGAGGTGAGCCGCCAGCAGTGGTGGATGTGGGGAGAGAGATGGCGGAGTTTTGAAATTTGTCATGAACTGCTATATTTATATATGATGATATCAAGGTAAATACATTGTTTGTTCTCTATTATTATCTTTCATTTGCTAACTATCCCTATCAGTAGTTAGTGCCTTCCGTAGTTTGAATCTTTTATTTAGCTGGCAGTAGTGGCGCTCGCTGTATTGCAGTAGTTTGAGCAGCGAAGATTTTTGTGAGGTAAGTGATTTGTGAAAGGTATAGTTTAATGTTAGTCAGGGCCATTCTTTTGTAGGGAATTTTGAAAGTCAGATTGCGTTGCGCCAACAAAATATTGTGTGTCAGGTTAAGGACAGTCTTGTACAATTGTTCAAAAGGGGACGTTTCAGAGTGCATTTCTTTTGGAGGACCCCCGTGTAAGTGACTGCTGAGCGTGAGCAGATTCCAACCCTCGCGTTACAAGTGGCGCCCTGCTAGAACGAACGCTCCGATCGTCGCCGTGCTGCGCGGCCAGCCGGCGGCAGCCACCCCTCCACCCCCGCCGCACCCCTTCCGCCCTGCCACGTGCAGGCGGGGTGTCAGCCGGCCACCGCGGCCAATTAACGCCCCGTCCGCCGCAGCGGCGCCTCCTAGCCCCTAACGCAGCCCAAACCCTCCCCTGCCGCAGCTGTTGTCACAGGGCGTCAGCCGACGCGCTCAGCCGGGGCCTCTCTCATCAGCGCGACGAGCCGGTTATTGGCGGACGCTGTTCAAAGTGCCGGCCACTACGGCCCGGTTTCATCCTGCTCTCTGTGCTCGTTACCGCGCTGTAAGCGGAGTGTTTTGGCAAACGCATCAGTCACACATCAGCAGCGCAGCACTATACTTCCGAATCGTGGACTGTGTGATGACAGGAAAAGAAGAGAATCGAAGTCTTTCGGAGGTGTGTTACAGATGGATGACGAAACTTAAGTGCACTGCCGAGAAATGAGGAGGTTCTCCGCAGAATCGGCGAGGAAAGGAATGTTTGGAAAACATAAGTACAATAAGAAGAAATAAAAAGTTTGAGGTTCGCCGATGACATTGTAATTCCGTCAGAGACAGCGAAGGACTTCGAAGAGCAGTTGAACGGAATGGACAGCACCTCGAAAGGAGGATATAAGATGAACATCAACTAAAGCAAAACGAGGATAATGGAATGTATTCGAATTAATTCGGGTCATGCTGAGGGAATTAGATTAGGAAATGAGAGACTTAAAGTAGTAAAGGAGTTTTGCTATTTAGGGAGCAAAATAACTGATGATGGTCGAAGTAGAGAGGATATAAAATGTAGACTGGCAATGGCAAGGAAAGCGTTTCTGAAGAAGAGAAATTTGTTCATATCGAGTATAGACGTAAGTGTCAGGAAGTCGTTTCTGAAAGTATTTGTATGGAGCGTATCCATGTACGGAAGTGAAAGATGGACGATAACTAGTTTGGACAAGAAGAGAATAGAAGCTTTCGAAATGTGGTGCTACAGAAGAATGCTGAAGATTAGGTGGGTAGATCATATAACTAATGAATAGGATTGGGGAGAAGAGAAGTTTGGGGCACAACTTGACTAGAAGAAGGGACCGGTTGGTAGGACATGTTCTGTGGCATCAAGGGATCACCAATTTAGTATTAAAGGGAAGCGTAGAGCGTGGAGGGTAAAAATCGTAGAGAGAGACCAAGAGATGAATACACTAAGCAGATTCAGAAGGATTTAGGTTGCAGTAGGTACTGGGAGATGAAGAAGCTTGCACAGGATAGAGTAGCATGGAGAGCTGCATCAAACCAGTCTCAGGACTGAGTACCACAACAACAACAACAAGCACAATAAGGGACAGAATGATTGGACATGTTCTAAAACGTCAGGGAATAGGCCGGACGTCGAGCGAAAAAATTGTGTGGAAAGATAGTGATTCAATTACGAGGGTAGCGCACTAGGTAATGCACAGAATTTTTTTCTGAGCCGAATGCAAAACGTTACGTATATGCCATTTCAAGTCTCCTGAGCGAGCGCGCCAAATTTCCGTCACTAACGACAAATAGCGTAGCTGCAGGAGATTTTGGAAATGGCATCTGTAGGTGATATATGTTGCAAGCAACGTTCCGTCACCGAGTTTCTCACTGCAGAGAAAGAAACTTCGGAGTATTCAAAAAGCTTGTGGGAAGTCTATGGAGCATCTGACGTCGACAGAAGTACAGTCGCTGGGCACGGAGAGTGAGGTCATCACAAGGCGGTTCGCCGGAGCTCAACGATTTCCAGAGGTCGGGGAGACCATTCATGGCTGTCATATCTGATATGTTCCAGCGAGCTTCCCAGCAAGACTCGGCTCCCCTCCCTCGTAACTGGAGAAGGCGAATCATATTCTCGAAAACCCATAATATTCTCCTCCTATATAGATTCTTCCGAATGCCAGCCAACCATATTTTAGTCCTTTGTCGCCCAGCACGCAAAGTTTGCAAAGGAATGCCAATACTCTTACAGTGGTACGTTTCTGAGTAAAAATCCTTGGAAATAACCCAGTCGGTATGATTCCCGAGCCGGCCGCTGTGGTAGAGCGGTTCTAGGAACTTCAGTCAGGAACCACGTGGCTGCTACGGTGGCCGGTTCGAATCCTGCCTCAGGCATGGTTATGGGTGATGTCCTTCGTTTAGTTAGGTTTAAGTACACTACTGGCCATTAAAATTGCTACACCAAGAAGAAATGCAGATGATAAACGGGGATTCATTGGACAAATATATTATAGTGGAACTGACATGTGATTACACTTTCACGCAATTTGGGTGCATAGATCCTGAGAAAACAGTACCGAGAACAACCACCTCTGGCCGCAATAACGGCCTTGATACGCCTGGCATTGATTCAAACAGAGCTTCGATGGCGTCTACAAGTACAGCTGCCCATGCAGTTTCAACATGATACGACAGTTCATCAAGAGTAGTGACTGGCGTATTGTGACGAGCCAGTTGCTCGGCCACCATTGATCAGCGATTTCAATTGGTGAGAGATCTGCAGAAAGTGCTGGCCAGGGCAGCAGTCGAACATTTTCTGTATCCAGAAAGGCCCGTACAGGACCAGCAACATGCGGTCGTGCATTATCCTGCTGAAATGTAGGGTTTCGCAGCGATCGAGTGAAGGGTAGAGCCACGGGTCGTAACACATCTGACATGTAACGTCCACTCTTCAAAGTGCCGTCAATGCGAACAAGAGGTGACCGAGACGCGTAACCAATGGCACCCCATACCATCACGCCAGGTGATATGCCGGTATGGCGATTACGAATACACGCTTCCAATGTGCGTTCACAGCGATGTCACCAAACACCGATATGAGCATCATGATGCTGTAAACAGAAGGGGTATTCATCAGAAAAAATGAGCTTTTGCCATTCGTACATTCGTACACCCATGCTCGCCGTTGAGTACACCATCGCAGGCGCTCCCCTCTGTGATGCAGCGTCAAGGGTAACCGCAGCCATGGTCTCCGAGCTGATAGTCCATGCTGCTGCAAACGTCGTCGAACTGTTCGTGCAGATGGTTGCTGTGTTGCAAACGTCCCCATCTGTTGACTCAGGGATCGAGACATGGCTGCACGATCCGTTACAGCCATGCATATAAGATGCCTGTCATCTCGACTGCTAGTGATACGAGGCCGTTGGGGTCCAGCACGGCGTTCCATATTACCCTCCTGAGCCCGCTGATTCCATTTTCTGCTACGTCATTGGGTCTAGACCAACGCGAGTAGCAATGTTGCGATACGATAAACCGCAATCGCGGTAGGCTACAATCCGACCTTTATCAAAGTCGGAAACGTGATGGTACGCATTTCTCCTCTTTAAACGAGGCATCACAACAATGTTTCACCAGACAACGCCGGTCAACTGCTGTTTGTGTATGAGAAATCGGTTAGAAACTTTCTTCATGTCAGCACGTTGTAGGTGTCGCCACCGGCGCCAACCTTGTGTAAATCCTCTGAAAAGCTGATCATTTGCATATCACAGCATCTTCATCCTGTCGGTTAAATTTCGCGTCTGTAGCACGTCATGTTTGTGGTGTAAGAATTTGAATGGCCAGTAGCGTGTTCTAAATCTAGACGACTGATGACCTCAGATGTTAAGTCCCATAGTGCTTAGAGCCATTTTTGTGATTTCCGACGTGACCCTTCCTCATTCCTTTCAGCTGTGTCCAAGATTAGCAAAGTTTCCGGTTATCCTTCCGGTCCGGCTACAACAGCAACCGGCCGCGACTCTATTGTCCTCCAGCGCTCAGGTGCCCCAACGTCCATCTTGCTACTTTCTGTCTTTAAGCAGGATCAATACACCTGTGTGGTCCTTCCACCCAGGGCTTGATTTCCGCCTGCCGTTTCGTCTCTGCTAGCGTCCTAACCTCTACTAGTATAGGCAATCATTCATTATGCTATTTTGATAATAAAGACACTCTGTCACCTTTCATGCAAAAGCGTTAACTATTATTTGCAAGGCGCACATGACAATGTCAGTCTCTTTAAATATTCATATATACAATGATCAATCTATAAAATATACTTAATTGTGGTTGTAGATCACGACAAAGTATGTAGATGAGTGCTTGTAAGGTGCGAAGTTATAGCCACCATACAATACTAATAACGTCGATATAACAGTTCAATCCTTCATTGAATTGTGACCATCTCTGGATATATAAATATTAATTACATGTTAATTAGGTTTCCGATTTGAGAATTCAGAGAAACAAATTTACCACTAGTGCGAACTAAACCACTTTCTCCTAGGAAGTGAGTCACTGAGTTTTACTTATACATATCTGTTTTTCCATGTACCCTAACCTACACTGTGCCGAATGTAATGGTGCTATCAATCTCCTGATGATCAACCCCAGTTCTTGTTCTGTCCACTTGCTTCTTTATCAAGAAGGATTCCCCTTCTACCATCTTCCAGACCTTCCGGAACCTTACCTTCCCTTCCGGCCCTACTTGACATCTCTCCGACGTCAACTTCATCTCCGAACTCTGAATACCAATTTCGTTAAGTGAAAACTATAGTCATCGACAACTCCTAACAGCGAAACAACAGATAAACAACTGCTCAAGCTGAACCTCAGTGGGAAAAAAATACATGATTGTGATTTAATATTTTATTTAGCACCTGTAACACCAAAGTTACTCAACTGAGAAACCCATGTAGGTTTATCCGAGATGCAATAGTCTGTATAGTTACGCTTTATTTTTTCATGAAATTTAACTAAATTACGACATAGAGAAGTACGAGGTTGGCAGGTCTTTCTCGGGGTTTTCCAAGGTTTTCCATCGAGAATTGCCTGAATAGGGAGACGTGGGAGTATATACGCCGTAGCAAGCAAGTTTTTCGACTGTCAGCTAAACTAGTACAGTTAACTTTGAATAAGTGGTAGCTTGTTATTATATGCTACTTCTGCGAGAATACTTTTTTTCTGCTGTTATGATCTTAAGAATTATAGTAAAGTAATCTGAAAGATATTCCGGAACGTCAGTGAAATGTGTTTCATTAAAAAAATATCGTTTCCATAAGGGACAATCTAATAACACATCTGTATGTCGACAGTGAGAAGTGCAACTGTCATGAAATAATATTGCGTCAGTTTTATAAATATTTATTGTAAGAATGCTGAGTGCACGGACAGTGGTTATGACAATAGTGTAACTGTTAGAGAAACATTATCAACTGTGAGAAAGAAGCTCTCTGTGAAGTATTTCGAGACGTTATTGGAATGAGAAACAGATGTGTAACGTAGATTGTAACATTTGTCTTCAGCTGGTGGGGCGAGAATAGACACCAAGGAGTGAACGGAAATTTTCCTATTGTTTAAGAGCCGCCACTGTGACATCTTATAAAGACAGCTTGTTTAAGCGCAAACGCGTATAAAAGTCAGCTTAAATGCGATTCAGTGTTGGTAAAGGCTACAAAAAGATTAAATAAGTAAACTTTGTGCAAAGGTGAACTATTTTTCATTTGCAACGAATGTCACTGGAACACGTAGGTGTTCACGTGTACGCACCTAGTCATCTCCCTTGATGAATGAGTGCCGGTTCGAGCCTGGGCACGGTCCAGTCCATAGGAAAAAGTCTCCCTTCTTCGAAAGCGTTATAACTTTATCATCGACTTTCCCCCAAACTGACGCCTGCATTCAAGAATCATCGGAGTGTTCTGCTGCATCCACCCCATAGTCACGTCTGTTTCTAGCGAAGCTGTATAAACATAGAATGTTTCAGAGAGCGACTGTTTCTAGGAGTATCAGCGGTGCGGAAAGAGACGAGAGCTGCAACGGTCCACCACAATTCTCTTTCGGATTACGGGGACTGTGAAAAATTCAAGTAATGTAGAAATACTTTCTCAAATGGCTAGTTAAATTCTTTCTTGATGAAGGATACTTATGCATTCATGGAGTTACACAGCCTTTGTAGTATTACACAGTCCATATAACAGAAATCCTTAAAACTTTATTAGTTTATGAATAGTTAATAAGTACAGAAACATTAAAACAGACAGCAAGTGGCAGCAATAGGAGTGGAGGATGTACAAAGTATGGTATGTGAAGGGAAGGTATATAAAGTATGTTAAGAGACCGGGAGAGTGGGGGGTGGTAAGAAAAAAAAGCACTCCGTCTTCAGGCCACGAGTGGCCTACCGGGAACATCCGACCGCCATGTCATCCTCAGTGGAGGATGCGGATAGGAGGGGCGTGGGGTCAGCACACCGCTCTCCTGGTCGTTATGATGGTACTCTTGACCGAAGCCGCTACTATTCGGTCGAGTAGCTCCTCAATTGGCATCTCGTGGCTGAGTGCACCCCGAAGAATGGCAACAGCGCATGGCGGCCTGGATGGTCACCCACCAAGTGCCGACCACGCCCGACAGCGCTTAAATTCGGTGATCTCACGGGAACCGGTGTATCCACTGCGGCAAGGCCGTTGCCAGTGGGGAGTGGTGGATGATGGAAACAGTGCAGTCATTGTCGTAATGCAGCATGATTTATCTTATGTCCGAAAGAGCATGACCATTGGCTTTCGGGCCTAGGATGGAAGCATTTCCAAAACGGCGAAGTCTGTAAACTGTTCGCACGCCGTAAACTGTGCATGACAAAATTGCACTATCTGAAACGGGCAGCGTTGTAACAGTGGTGCTCCACGTACCATACATCACAGGGGTGAACCAAAGTTGCGGAGATATGTGCAGGTGAATAGCAGTGCAACTTTTGAGGAACTAGCCACCCAGATGAACCACGAGGCTATCGACAGTATATCGTCAACAGCTGTTCAGCAAAGGTTGTTGCGTATGGTCCTCCACAGCAGGCGCCACATTCATGCGCCCATGCTGACTGCTGTTCATAGGCGACGAATGCTGGAGTCTGCACGCCGTTACCACAACAGGTAGTCCACTTAGTGACAACAGAGGGCCTTTTCAGATGAATCACTTTGCTCGCCGCATCAGACAGATGTCCCTGGCCGTGTACAGAATGAAACGACTGAAAACAAAGACAGTCCAACAATCATCGGAAGGGTCAAGGCCGGAGAAGGGACCGTTATGGTTCTGGAAGGCACAACATATCACCACAAGTACGCACCTATCCTTGGGGACCATGTCCACAGCCGCCCGCAGTGGCTGAGCGGTTCTAGGCGCTACAGTCTGGAACCGCGCGACCGCTACGGTCGCAGGTTCGAACTCTGCCTCGGGCATCGATGTGTGTGATGTCCTTAGGTTAGTTAGGTTTAAGTAGTTCTAAGATCTAGGGGACTGATGACCTCAGAAGTTAAGTCCCTTAGTGCTCAGAGCCATTTGATCCATTTGAACCATGACCACACGTACGTGAATTTTGTTTTTGCTCGACTGGTCGGCATCTACCAACAGGACAGTGCAACGTGTCACAAAGCTCGCATTGTACGTGCGTCCTTCGAAAAACGCTAGGATGAGTGTACTGTACTCCCCTGGCCAACAAACTCCACGAATCTGAACGCCATCGAGAATCTGTGGGACCATTTTGATCGGACAGTAGAAACTTAGGTCGGTGTGGCTTTTCACACAGTGTGTTGACTGATAGGGCCGTGTACCGCTGAATTTGGCGTTAGAGTGAGGCCCGAAGTTTCCACTACTGTTGCATTAGCCGCAAAGGGCCGGATAGCCGTGGGCACATCCTGGACGAGCGTTATCACGGGCAGCAGCAGAAAGTGCGCATCTACATAGATCAGTCGTGCCAGTCGGTATAGACATCAGCACTATCTTCTGGCCACTGTCCTCTCAGTGCCTCGAGTCTCACCCAGTCCGGCAATTATCTATGGCGTTAACTCGTCTGCACTGAGACGGAAATGCTGAAAGCTCATGAGCAATAACATCGAAATGGTGGTTGGTCCACATCTTCTCTGCAAACGTCTACCTATTCTGACCCCTCACCCATGCCTAAATCCTCCACGCTAAGGTCTGCCTCTCCATGCACCAGTGCTTACACACTTCGTGTCTGTCTTATTGTACTACATATAAGCCGTGGTCTCAACTTCTACCAAAGCTTTCAGTCCCCAGGCCTCAGTACATGTGATCATACACACTGAATACTAATATATATTATAACACTACTGGCCATTAAAACTGCTACACCACGAAGATGACCTGCTACAGGCGCGAAATTTAACCGACAGGAAGAAGATGCTGTGATATGCAAATGATTGGCTTTTCAGAGCATTCACACAAGGTTGGCGCCGGTGGCGACACCTACAACGTGCTGACATGAGGAAAGTTTCCAACCGATTTCTCATCCACAAACAGCAGTTGACCGGCGTTGCCCGGTGAAACGTTCTTGTGGTGCCTCGTGTGAGGAGGAGAAATGCGTACCATCAAGTCGCCGACTTTGATAAAGGTCGGATTGTAGCCTATCACGATTGCGGTTTATCGTATCACGACATTGCTTCTCACATTGGCCGAGATCCAATGATGTTAGGAGAATACGGAGTCGGTGGGTTCAGGAGAGTAATACGGAACGCCGTGCTGGATCCCAACGGCCTCGTAATACTAGCATCCAAGATGACAGGCATCTTATCTGCATGGCTGTAGCGGATCGTGCAAACACGTCTCGATCCCTGTGTCAACCGATGGGGACGTTTGCAACACAACAACCATCTGCACGAACAGTTCGACGACGTTTGCAGCAGTATGGACTATCAACTCGGAGACCATGGCTGCGGTTATCCTTAACGCTGCATCACACACAGGGGTGCCTGCGATGGTGCACTCAACGACGAACCTGGGTGCACGAATGGCAAAACGTCATTTTTTCGGATGAATCCAGGTTCTGTTTACATCATCATGATGGTCACATCCGTTTTTGGCGACATCGCGGTGAACGCACATTGGAAGCGTGTATACGTCATCGCCATACTGGAGTATCACCCGGCGTGATGGTATGGGGTGCCATTGGTTCCACGTCTCGGTCACCTCTTGTTCGCATTGACTGCACTTTGAACAGTGGACGCTACATTTCAGATGTGTTACGACCCGTGACTCTACACTTCATTCGATCCCTGCGAAACCCTACATTTCAGCAGGATAATGCACGACCGCATGTTGCAGGTCCTGTATGGGCCTTCCTGGATACAGAAAATGTTCGACTGCTGCCCTGGCTAGCACATTCTCCAGATCTCTCACCAATTGGAAACGTCTGACCAATGGTGGCCGCGCAACTGGCTCGTCACAATACGCCAGTCACTACTCTTGAAGAACTGTGGTATCGTGTTGGAGCTGCATGGGGAGCTGTACCTGTACAGCCCATCCAAGCTCTGTTTGACTCAATGCCCAGGCGTATCAAGGCCGCTGTTACGGCCAGAGCTGGGTGTTCTGGGTACTGATTTCTCAGGATCTATGCACCCAAATTGGGTGAAAATGTAACCACATGTCGGTTCTAGTATAATATATTTGTCGCATTAATACTCGTTTATGATCTTCAGTTCTTCTTGGTGTAGCAATTTTAATGGCCAGTATTTTACAATATTCGCTGCATGACACAACAGATTTGTCCAGCAACTGATAACTTTAAAGGTACCTAGACACCATAAATAAGAGAGAACGATCAAAATATTCTCCCAAATCACAACGCTGTTAAAAACGGCTCCAAATGACATAGAGACGTGGTGCAGAACCCACGGAACCAGAATACATAGCAGATACAAATAAATGAAAAATGAGCGAAGGCAAATTAAGGCAAATGTAATGCTAACAAGGCTCTAAAACTGTTTGGCGCAGTTGGTATCAAAACAGAAATAACAAAATCAAGTGTACACTTGATCTACTTATTAACTACGTGATATATTATAAAAGGATAAGTTAGTCTGCCCACAGAATCTCTCAAGAACTGAAGACTGAGCAGGATTCGCCAAATCATGCAATGTCCCGCAGTATGTGAGACTGTGAAACATGTCAGAGTAATGGACTTACCCATGCTCGGTCTCGCTCTTCTTAAGACACCATGTTAACTGAAAATTATGCAACGGAATCGCTGTCTTGCAGTGCCCTAACACAGAACCATAAGGTGGGAAATTGCATTATTCTTATTGTTTATCTATCTGTTCAGTCAATGGAATAAATCTGTGCTCCTTCAAATAAAAACGCAAATGAAACATAAACCGATTATTTCTTACATTGAACAATTGCAAAATATTGGTATCAACATTCTACGAAAAACAAAGTTAATTGCGGACGAAAGCTAAGAAGACAGATAAATGTTGGGATGGCTACCGTATCCTAATTGCAAATTTAATCGTTAATCCAATGGAACCCAACGATTAATTTAGAAACTCCAGTGATGGATTTTATACCATATCAAACTATACAAATTCATCAGTCGGATTTAGCGGAGCTGTAGCCACGCTGTAGCCCCCATCTAGTGAGACATACTGTTGTACACGCTCACCAATATACTGGGGCGGTAAGTCGGAGACCGTGGTCGTAATGGAGAATGATAATTTCGTTCGTCAGGACCCGGACATCTGCACGCGTCATGACGTCTTCAGGCAGAAACCTGTCTCCATCCGCAATCGAATCAAGAGTGTCCTTATTTCTTCCACCTGCACCCAACTCGGCAGTTTGCGCCAACCTGGCTGCAAATGCCAGTCAGGAAAAACATTACTCTTTTCCTCCAGTAGCGTCTCAACAACACGTTCAACAAACCGGCATCCCGGAATATCGCCAGCCACGGGCCAATCAGTGCACATCTTCTTCGCCAGTTTGTCCCAGGAATTCCTGTCTGCCGTCCGCCGGCGATGGGCGAATCAGAGCTCGGTTTAACACTCCTGAATTTCCCGAGGCCAGACCACATTCCAAGACTTTCACTTTTCCGCCATGAATTTTGATGTCCCAGCGGATATTTGAAACTGCAGCCTTCGGCCATCTCCAGAATCGAGTCGTGCCGCAAGCCGCTAATCCCGACTTAATGAAAAGGACCGCTAGGTTCCGTCAACTTCCGTCGCTGGCCACTTGACAAGTGCAAGCCAGCACTAAGCTTTCAGTGCCCAGGACACTCCCGCCCTATTTAGAACAGTGTGCGGGTTGTGTGTCTTTCGTGTTCTCAGAGACTGTCACTATTAGCCCCTTTACAGACGACCATTGCAGTTTTATAAAATACATTTGAAGTGTTGGCAGAAGTGCCAACACCGTGTTTCTAATAGAGGCCGAAATGCACGCTTTTAAGCTCACGCAGGCTGGCGTGAGGTCTGGAACAGGTCAGAGAAATAAGACTAGCAAAACAGGAGGTAACTGGTAGAATACTTAACAATAATCCACAATTGGTGTACATCGCTCTTGACGGTACATGTTATAATCTCAATATAAACTGGTAATGGCGCCTTGCTAGGTCGCAGCAAATGACGTAGCTGAAGGCTATGCTAACTATCGTCTCGGCAAATGAGAGCGTAATTGTCAGTGAACCTTTCCTAGCAAAGTCGGCTGTACAACTGGGGTGAGTGCTAGGGAGTCTCTCTAGACTAGACCTGCCGTGTGGCGGCGCTCGGTCTGCAATCACTGATAGTGGCGACACGCGGGTCCGACGTATACTAACGGACCGCGGCCGATTTAAAGGCTACCACCTAGCAAGTGTGGTGTCTGGCGGTGACACCACAACATTTACCCGTAATAAATGAACGTAATGAGACTTTAAATATATACAACTAAAGTGTCCTGTCTACTATCAGTCATGACAAGGCCTTTAGTACAAATGGAAGGAGGCAAGCCAGACAGCTTGCAACCTTCCAAACTGTGTGACTGAATGCGTGATTTCCTCTCAGAAACGTCACATTTCGCAGTAACTGACGGAAAGTCATCGAGTAAAAGAGGAGTAACATCTGGCATTCCTCAGGAATGTTTTAAAAGCCGTCTGTTGTTCCTGGTGTACATAAACGACAAAGGAGGCAATCTGACCATCTATCTTAGATTCTTTGTCGATGATGCTGTCATTTCCCTCCTTGTCATCACATGATGAAAACCAGCTGCAGAGTGATTTAGACAAGATAACTGTACGGTCCGAAAATTGGCAGTTGACCCTAAATAATGAGAAGTGTGAAGTTATCCACATCATTCCTTAGAGGTATCCGCTAAATTTCGGTTACACGATAAATCAAACAAACCTAAAGGCTGTAAATTCAACTAAATACTTGGGAATTATGATTACGAATAACTTAAAGCGTAAAGATGAAATAGATAATGTCGTGGGAAAATTAAACCAAAGACTGCTTTTTAAAGGCAGAGCAGTTAGAAAACGTAACAGGTTTACTAGAGAGACTACTTACATTACGGTTGTCCGCAATCTTCTGGAGTATTACTCTGCGGTGTGAGATACGAATCAGGTAAAATTGACGGAGAACACTGAAAAAGTCCAAAGAAGGGCAGCTCGTTTTGCATATTTGTGAAATAGGGGAGTGAGAGCAACAGATATGATAAGCCAAGGGGATGGCTAGTTTATAAAAAAAGGCGTTTTTTGTTAAGGCAAGACCTTCTCACGAAATTTCAATTACCAACTTTCTCCTCAGAGGGTGAAAATGTTTTGTTGGTGCCCACCCACATGGAGATGAACGATCATTGTAATGAAATAATGCACGGAAAGATTTAAGTGTTCGTTTTTGCCGTGCGCTGTTCGTGACTGAAAATGTAGAGAAATAGCTTGAAGGCGGCTCGATGAACCCACTGCCAGGCACTTAATTGTGAAATGTATAGTAATAATGTAGATATAGAAGGAGATGCAGATTATCAATCGCAATTGAGTGCAAGTGCAATGGCGTTAGCTGAATCTCTAGATAGTTCCTGTGACATGTTCATTGTTTTCTAAAGCTTTCTTGGATGACAAGAGACAATGCGGTGTTCGGTTGCACGACTCAACACGCCTCTTCCTGTTGATTTAAACACTGTGCGTGCAGCCCATCCTCTTCATTGGGTCATCAGCTACGTCCCTCACACCGTTTAATTCTTCTCTGAAGACAGGATCAGGTTAAAGGGAATAATATTAACCAACTCTCTATTCTTGAAATAAATCATGTACTCGTAGACTCTTGTGATTTCAACGACAATATATTTTCAACTTGAAACGTCTCCTTAGAAAAATTTATGAATTTCTGTGCTGACAAACCTCTTACAATATTTGCTTTTCAAACAGCTGAGCAAAACTGAACGTACTCAGACATTTCTCTCTTTACTTATTCTGATCATCACTAAACCGACACACAATATTTTTAGCGCAATGCAATCTGACTTTTAATAATCCCTACAAAAGGATGGCCCTGACTAACAATAACCTATACCTTTCATGAATCACTTACCTCACAAAAATCTTCGTTACTCGAACTACTGCAATACAGCGAGCGCCAGTACTGTCAGCTAAATAAAAGATTCAACCTACTGAAGGCACTAACTACTGATAGGCATAGTTAGCAAATGAAAGATTTTGATAGAGAACAAGCAATGTATTTACTTTAATAGTGTTCAAAAGTCATTATATATACACTCCTGGAAATTGAAATAAGAACACCGTGAATTCATTGTCCCAGGAAGGGGAAACTGTATTGACACATTCCTGGGGTCAGATACATCACATGATCACACTGACAGAACCACAGGCACATAGACACTGGCAACAGAGCATGCACAATGTCGGCACTAGTACAGTGTATATCCACCTTTCGCAGCAATGCAGGCTGCTGTTCTCCCATGGAGACGATCGTAGAGATGCTGGATGTAGTCCTGTGGAACGGCTTGCCATGCCATTTCCACCTGGCGCCTCAGCTGGACCAGCGTTCGTGCTGGACGTGCAGACCGCGTGAGACGACGCTTCATCCAGTCCCAAACATGCTCAATGCGGGACAGATCCGGAGATCTTGCTGGCCAGGGTAGTTGACTTACACCTTCTAGAGCACGTTGGGTGGCACGGGATACATGCGGACGTGCATTGTCCTGTTGGAACAGCAAGTTCCCTTGCCGGTCTAGGAATGGTAGAACGATGGGTTCGATGACGGTTTGGATGTACCGTGCTCTATTCAGTGTCCCCTCGACGATCACCAGTGGTGTACGGCCAGTGTAGGAGATCGCTCCCCACACCATGATGCCGGGTGTTGGCCCTGTGTGCGTCGGTCGTATGCAGTCCTGATTGTGGCGCTCACCTGCACGGCGCTAAGCACGCATACGACCATCATTGGCACCAAGGCAGAAGCGACTCTCATCGCTGAAGACGACACGTCTCCATTCGTCTCTCCATTCACGCCTGTCGCAACACCACTGGAGGCGGGCTGCACGATGTTGGGGCGTGAGCGGAAGACGGCCTAACGGTGTGCGGGACCGTAGCCCAGCTTCATGGAGACGGTTGCGAATGGTCCTCGCCGATACCCCAGGAGCAACAGTGTCCCTAATTTGCTGGGAAGTGGCGGTGCGGTCCCCTACGGCACTGCGTAGGATCCTACGGTCTTGGCGTGCATCCGTGCGTCGCTGCGGTCCGGTCCCTGGTCGACGGGGACGTGCACCTTCCGCCGACCACTGGCGACAACATCGATGTACTGTGGAGACCTCACGCCCCACGTGTTGAGCAATTCGGCGGTACGTCCACCCGGCCTCCCGCATGCCCACTATACGCCCTCGCTCAAAGTCCGTCAACTGCACATACGGTTCACGTCCACGCTGTCGCGGCATGCTACCAGTGTTAAAGACTGCGATGGAGCTCCGTATGCCACGGCAAACTGGCTGACACTGACGGCGGCGGTGCACAAATGCTGCGCAGCTAGCGCCATTCGACGGCCAACACCGCGGTTCCTGGTGTGTCCGCTGTGCCGTGCGTGTGATCATTGCTTGTACAGCCCTCTCGCAGTGTCCGGAGCAAGTATGGTGGGTCAGACACACCGGTGTCAATGTGCTCTTTTTTCCATTTCCAGGAGTATATATATATATATATATATATATATATATATATATATATATATATATATATATATACTACGCGCTGTTCACATCGAACTGCCCACTACCATAGAGAACTTTTCAACAATGCAAACCAGACACAGACTGCGCTACGTGGCGTTACCAATAAAAAAACCTAAACAGCCTACTGACAAACTCTTATCCCGTAGTAACGATTATTCTGTACAAACTCCAGCAAGCCCACTGGCTCTTAGATCAATGTCAGAATCGACTAAACACGCATAGAATTCCATGCGTTCTGACTCATGCAGAGCCAAGACATGATGTAAGACTCTCTATATAACACACGCTTCATCTGTCTCTGTAACAATCCTCATGACACCACAAACCACGGAACATTATCCACACACTCTTTGACTTTCTGGTATAACTTCTAAGGCGCTGCTGGTAACCACTTGTCGGGGTCGCTCGTCTCACGCAGCTCCTGACGCCTCGTGACAGCAGTCCTTCCTGCACACACAGACATATGTGGCGCAGTAAAAAAGGCTCTCTCACCCTCGCCATTAATATATCGGGTGTTCCAGACAGTGGAGAGCCAAGTGTTTCTAGCATTACCCCGAAATTCTCGAAGCACTACAGTTTGCGACTTATTTTATAAGACAAAAATGTGAAATATGCTTGGTGCATCTATCAAACACCAGCCTTTTCTCATTTTTTCACTCCGACACTGTGCAGAGTACCTGATATATTATAATCACATGAAAAAAGCATCTTACTACTGTAGACTGCAATGACGTTTCTATAGGCGCTACACGCTGTCAGGAGATTTTTTTCTTCTCTTTCCCTTGTTCTCTTTCTCTTAGGTTCATCCAACATTTTCAGGTATTACGCCCTACGACTGATGTCTGTATGATTTCAACGAAACAGTCTCAATAAAGTTTAGTGGAACCGAATTCACTACAGCCGTCTTTCGGAAGTTGAAACGGCCACTCGCTCTAGAAGGGGAGAACTCTCGTTCCGTGGGAAGACACTGCCGATGCGAGTAGGAAATTTGGTTGCTCTGCCTTCGAGAGACAATCTTTCGGGTGTTGGCATTAAACAGAGTTAAGAAGAACCCTGTATGTTTACGCCCTGTACTGCGCAGTTTGGAGGAAAGGTCGCTTATCCATCAGATAGAAAGATGCGTTGATATATTTCGTATAATCCAAGTTTAGAATTTCAGATTTTTATACAGGCTAACGTAGTTTCTGTATAATCAGTCACGTGATAGGTACTTCCTTCAGCATGTAACGTTTTCCTTGTGCTTTCCCAGTCGCTTGGAGGAAATAACGTACTACCATACAAAATAGAACAGTATGTGTAGTCCACACGTGAGAGTTGTTTAGTTTATCTCATGGGTGCCCACACCCGGCGACAACGGGGTCGCCTCCCCTAAACCCCCACCCCCCCTCCCAGCTCTCAGGAAAAGGACGGAATATATTCCTTTGTTTTTTAAGTGCATCGGAATTGAAACTTTCTTATGGCTACTTACTTACAAGTCACCAATCACCTTCAAAAATATTAACAACGCTGCATACCCCAAGTTGTGCCCAACCCCCTCCACCCACAAACTATCGTATGGGCGCACTTTTTCGGTCCACAGTGTTTCATTTTCTTCTCTTTGTCAGGAAATAAGCCATCTGCGACAGATGCCTAACAAAAAAGACGATGCGAACATAATACTTTAAAACCCACAAATATTGTAAACTAAAAATATACTGCATTGTTTTTGTAGCTGTTGAAAGTTCTTATTTAGTACCGCTTATTCACCAGCGAAAGTAAATTCAGTTATATGTGAACTCAAACTGGGTTTGTAATTGCTTTGTTGATTTGTTGGCTGACACAATGGAGCAAACTACTAAGGGCGTAAAATTTTCAACGAACAACCTGCATCTTCAGCGACTCTTCAGGAACGAACCGTAGCCGCCTGCTGCGACCGAGCGGTTCTAGGCGCTCCAGTCCGGAACCGCTCTTCCGCTAGGTCGCATGTTCGAATCCTGCCTCGGGCATGGATGTGTGTGATGTCCTTAGGTTAGTTAGGTTTAAGTAGTTCTAAGTTCAGGGGACTGATGACCTCAGATGTTAAGTCCCATAGTGCTTAGAGCCATTTGAACCAAAGGAACGAACCATATTTATGGTGAGTATTAACAAATACCAACATTTTCGACGGTTCCTCGAGCGTTTCAAACTTTGACGCTTGTAAGTGGAAACTATTGTGGAAATATTAAGTGTTTTCATACCCGTCATACTGTAAAACTTCTCAGTTCTAACAACAGGAAGAAGAAATAAGATACTGAACTCAAAACTGAAAACGTTATAGTCTTCGACTGCTGCACTTACAAATTTCAATTTGAACCAGTTGTTCAAAGCTCCTATGCTGACTAACATGGACACAGAAAAAATCTTGAGTTAAATAGCATACTATGGTTGACTGATAGGACACTGAGTACAGTAGTACACCGACAAATAAATTTTTTAGGCTAAACTGGAATGTGCATGGTATCCGAATCAGGTAGTACCAATATGAGATACTAATGTGTACAGATAAGGTCAGTAAGACACTGAACCGAACGTTTGTAGATGGCTGTTATTTATTTAGTTTTGATGGACTAGACTGACGTGGCAGTCACTTACAGGAATAACAAGTGATATCAACTCATTTATTAATCATGAAAGACCATAACTGTTTCTTTTATTGAGTATTTCAACTGATGAATGACAAAAAGAAAAATGTTAGATAGATAAAGGAAAA
This sequence comes from Schistocerca americana, assembly GCF_021461395.2. NCBI lineage: Eukaryota > Metazoa > Arthropoda > Insecta > Orthoptera > Acrididae > Schistocerca > Schistocerca americana. The sequence continues at coordinate 42,529,431 of NC_060120.1, forward strand.
GTTACACGATGGTTAGGATCTTCTACACATATTTTCCCCTGAGAGAGAAGAAATAATCAGGACTATTACCATGTTGAGGCCTGACCGTATTTACAAATAGTGTGTCCAGATGCACGAAGTCAGTCATTGTTTTGAGAATTTTGCACTGAAGTGTTCCGTGATACACAACCAAGGCTCCTACAAGCTGTGGAAGTCAGGCGATGCATCGGACGTGTGTCTTGCAGCTGATGTTGCTGGCCGGCGTCGCCGACGCGTCTCTTATTATGGAATGTTCTCCCTGCAGCGCTGTGCCACTCAGGACCCTACCTCACATTCCACAATCCTCTAGAAGCTGCTCTCCAGGAGGGGAAAGTACTCATCCGTAGAGATTCTTGATTTAATTCTCGGGTTTGTGGAACAAATACTCCCTTAATCGAAGATAGGTTGTAGCTGTATCTGTTTCCTCCATTTGTTGGATATGAGGTGGTACCCGGTGTCTTCCCCTCAGTGCTGGATTCTCCATCACCTGTGATTGCTGCACGCATTCATGTCGTCTGGTCAGGACATTCTTAACCCAGACGTATAAAGTGATGACAGCACCTCCCAGCTAAGCGTTTGTTAGAGAATTGTGACACCTGCACGGAGACACACTTGTACGGAGAGGAAATGTGTTGACACTGCACGGAGCCCAGGGCTCTGCAGTAGTGGAAATGGTGTTCCGGAAGTAGTGTACAACGCCGTGCCCGCAGCTACCCGAGATATTTTTTGCGAGAGACCAAAGGCCATTTCCTTTGCAAAGTTCCCTATCACGGGACCACTTCGTAGTGTGCGTGGCTTTCTTCCAGAGTTCAGTGCTGCAATGGACCTCTGACTGGCAAGTAGTGTTCCGTGTTTCAGTGCTGAGATAATAGAGTTCACAGAGACCACCAAAGGGAAGCCTTTACTGACTTACGACGGGCACCAGAATATAGTGGACTGTACAAACAAAGAAGAAGTGACTTACTGGCGTTGTGCAAACTTTAAAAATAATAAATGCAAAGGAAGACTATCCACAAAAAAATAAAACAGTTTTAGGAGAAAGTACCCACGTTTTTATTCCAGATGAAGCAGCAAATGAAGTGCGAAAACATTTTGTCAGCGCAAAGGAGCGGGTAAAAGAAAGAGACGCTACATTTGCATCATTTTATGTTGAAGAAGTAGGGCAGTTCTTCAATCGCGTCAACGACTTGGTAGCATCGTTACCATCAGACAGAAGTGCGAAACAAACGTTACATCGTGTTAGGCGAAAATATATGGCCACTACGCAGTATCTCACCGATTCTGGAGGATTATTCCACCAAGAAAATAATTTGCCGATGGATGATGGTAGCAGTTTTTTACTTACAGATAATAACAGGCACCGACTTAAAGAATACTGTGAAACGTCCCCTTTCAACAATTATACATGACTGTGCTTAAACTGACACACAATATTTTGTTAGCGCAACGCAATCTGACTTTCAAAATTCCCTACAAAAGAATGGCCCTGACTAACATTAAACTATACCTTTCACAAATCACTTACCTCACAAAAATCTACGCTGCTCAAGCTACTGCAATACAGCGAGCGCCACTACTGCCAGCTAAATAAAAGATTCAAACTATGGAAGGCACTAACTACTGATAGGGATAGTTAGCAAATGAAAGATATTAATAGAGAACAAACAATGTATTTACCTTGATATCATCATATATAAATATAGCAGTTCATGACAAATTACAAAACTCCGCCATCTCTCTCCCCACATCCACCACTGCTGGCGGCTCACCTCCAACTGCGCAACGCTACGCACTGTTCACAGCCAGCTGCCTAACACTACAATGGCGAGTATTACAACAATGCAAAGCAGCCACAGACTGCACACAGCACAGCCAGTGATTTTCATACAGAGGTGGCGTTACCAATAAAAAACATAAACAGCCTACTTACATAGAGAAAACATAAACAGCCTACTTACAACTGTTGCTTGCCAGCGAAAAGGGAAAAGCGTATTTATCAAACTAGGTTCAAGAGTTCGAGCAAGCAGTTTGGACAGTTGTTTATACTCCTCCCCGACCCTTAGTAGTTCTTGGGAGAAAACTAACAGCTTTCTAGTTGTTTACACTATGTTGCCAAATAAAAAGCGAGAAACATATGAACGTTTTTAAAGCTATTAAATCTAACTTGCCTGGATGGAACACTGCATCTCTGATGATGACTTCGAAATTTCCATCGCCCAAGCAGCTAATAGTTTGTTTCCAAGAATAGAAGTTACTGGTTGAAGTTATCATTTTAATCCACGTTTGCGGAAACAAGTTCAGTGTTGTTGCCCCGTTCCAGCCTACAAGGAGAACGAGGAAATACGCCGCCACATAAGAATTTGTTCTGCTCTAGCTCTTCCCTAGGAAATGTTGGATGATGGTTGATTCTGTATTCAGGAGAGCACGCCTGAAAGCGAAGAGCTTCAGGACTTTTATGGCTATTTTGTGACCCAGTGGGTAAATAACGAACATATACCAAGAGAGATGTTGAGTTGCAGTGGAAGGCGCAGTCGCGCTAATAACGTCTCAGGAGTATGGAACCAAAGAATTAACACATTAATATAAAAAGTTCGTCCGAATGTTTACTCTTAAGTGCATAATCTTTGAGAAGATGCAGAGTACTACGGCCATCACTTTCACCGACTAATTTTAAACCGTGATGGGAACAGAAGAAAAAATTTCAGCAATGAAGACTGACGAAACGATACCAAAGGTTTAAAGAAACTTCAAACTAATGGGAACTTGAAATCATTTCTGATTTGTGTGGCCTACTCACAGAAATTACGATGACGAAGGAAACGTCAGAAAAACTGAAACATTTGTAAACATTGAAAAGTAGTTTAATGTAACAATTGGCAACCTTGTGGATATTGTAAATAAATTTAATGGGGGACGACAGTAGGCCACTTCTCGTGGTGTTCCCTGGAAACGACAAAAAGTCAGCTAAATGTCTCTTGAAATTTGTAAAATATCTCGTAATAAAGACTTACAATATTATCGCAAAGACCAAACTTTTTCTAGGAAACAATCGCAGCATTCTTCTTAAGAGGTCCTTAGAATCAAAATCTGTGTGGGCGGACACTAAGTACAAGATCTTTGCAGTGGAAACGCAGGCAAATGACGTGCAATGAAATCCATACTTTCTCCCTCCGTTATAAAATGGGAGAACCAGCATGAAACAGCAAAGACAAAATAAATTATCATAAAAAAGTGACTGATCACAGTTTTGCAACCTTTCAACACATGTAACGACTAATGTCTAGTAACATATGTCGTAGACTGCACCAGGCCCGTTGAGGATGCGACTAGGGGAACAGGAGCGGTCCCCTCGCCCGCCGCCTGTGTTGTGACTCCTCGAGGTAAGATGGGACGGTCAGGCGTCGTTACGTAGTGCAACAAGGCCGATAGGTAGCGAAGGAGAAGCGCAAACAATATGCTGCCTTTAGAGGCGTGACCATACTTATGCTTGGGGTAGCCTCAGATGCGAACATACAGTATATACGGCGCAGGTGCTAAAGGGGTTCTTACACACAAAAATTTAAATTTTCTTCTACTTTGTCGGTAGCACGCAAATTTTAAAACAGTATCTACTTTGTAAAGATGTAGCACTATCTAAGTTCAGAAGTCCACAACTTTACTGGTTTTCGAATATTGAATTTTTAATACGAATTTAATGATGTTCTTGAAAACCAACTTTTGGCACTCACAGCACAATTTTCACATGACAGATTTTGTAGGTACATTCTCAAGACGTTCAACGGTTCTGCGCATTCATTTTGTGAGAAATATCAAGCATTTTGTTTTCAGTGTTTATTTCAAATTTCAGCCTTAAATATTGTTTAATTATCGGTACATAAACGTGAAGATAAAACAAACAAATTACATTTTCGACAATATAAATGCATAGAAGTACGGAAACACACCAAGACTACTTTCTGCAAAAATTTCATTCAGATTGGTTAATATCTGGGATAAAAAGAGTTGGCACTGAGCTTAGGACAATGAACTTATCGTAAAACGGATTTTAACGTTTTACCAAGAAATTTATGACACATACGCATTAAAATTCACCGGCACCGGCACGTTTTCCCTTCTTGCTTATATGAGGCTTCTTCTTGTAATTTCAAGATCAAGGTAGCCTTTTTCATGAATTTTCTGAATAAAGACCTACTCACAGTCTTCTTGAAGTAGCCAGAGCCTGTTTTCTTAGAGCTTGTTGATTGTACTGAACAGGACTTCGTAGTATTCTCCAAATTTATATTTACACAGTCAACAGGCAAAAGAACTGATGTTCGTTCGACTGACTGCCACTTGTTTCTCTTCAGTTTTCCTGGAAATCTTCAGACTTGTTCTTCCCTGTTTGAGTTTATGCTAAGTTCTGTTTGAAGGAGATAGAACTGAAAAATTATCTTTGGCATCTCTCTGTGTGCCACATCTCCTTATGCAATCAGCATTTCAAACATTTCCTAGACATCACTGTAATTAAAATAGAGTCACATCGTTTTGGGTTATAAGAGTAAACCCTCCAAAGATGGTAAATAGTCATCAAATTTCTTTTGAAAATAATTGAAGTTTTACGGTGGAGTCCCCCCTTAAAATAGAGTGTAGCTGTTTTTAAAGGGATAAAAAGTGGCATAGTGGTCGGGTTAGGAACTTCAAAGCAGCCAGACACATCAACATCAGTGTATTAGTGCAGGATGCAGTTTATATGATGGTACCTTGATACTTTTAGTGTTCTACCAGTGTGCTTCAAAACTCTGAACACAGCGAAAATATTCAGTTTACAACAACATTACGGTAGCTTCCATGCGAAAGATTACGTACACTTGGAAGGCGAACAGCGAGAAGCTAATTTGGAAAATAAAGAAGGAAAATAAAGAAAAGATGCTTTTAAGCGATGCGACTGAAAAAAGTTGATCATACGGGAGCAAAGAAATAAAAATCTCAATAATTTCCCAAAATTTTCACTACAGAAATACATTTTTGTGCAGGTACATTCAAAGAATGAATCTGCAGTTAGAACAAGTTACGATAACTGCTTTTCAGCCTGCAGAGGATGGCGCACTTTCACTGGTTTTCGGGTTATGCTGGCAGTGCAGAAACTCGGCTACACTAGAACTTACTCACGGCAGTGTGACGTTTCGGTGATCATAGTTTCACAGAAAAATTAGTCTCGTCGACTCCTGTTTCCGCAATAAAAATTTTCACGGCCTGAGAAGTCTATAGTTACAGTTATGTCGATATTTAAAATTACATGTACATGTTGCTGTTTTGCGTAATGAAGAGAACGAAATCCGCCCACAGAAGCTCACTGGCAGACTGAAGAGCTTGGCTTCGAAGTACCATTCCTCAGAAAATGGTATCAGACGTTTCCTCTTTAGTGAAAAGTAAAATAAGTAATACTCATCGACATTCTGTATTTTTACGTTTAACGTTTAAATAAAATGGTAATAAGATATCAGCTTGTCAATAGAAATTTCGTCCTAAAATAGCAGTCGTCATAAGGCTGCAATAGTCGTAAGAAATACCTTGTTTCTTACTTAGCTGTGATCGTTGTCGTCCCCCCCCCCTTCTCCCCCCCCCCTTCTCCCCCCCCCCCTTACAGTTTCCTTTGCATTATAAAAGTATTAAAAGAGATATTGAGTTTCACTACCATTTCTCATTATGTTGAATTTCATTGCAAGTTCTAATTAATACAACAGTCTTAAAAATAGATTTGCCAAGAATCGCGTTAATGAGCCACTCTGAAGCGATACATGGTTGCTCACTGCTGTGGTGGGAGCGCCGGCGAGCTCGCAGGTGTAGCTGTGCTGAACTGCAAGACCTCTTAGTGTGCCTGTACCTGTGAAAAGCCGGTTGGTCTGGCAAGAGCCTCGGGCTCCGTGCAAGTGTCACTCCGTGCAAATGCTCCAACCCCTCTTCCTGATTCCTTGCAATGTACAACATTCGACCCCTTGCATGGGGGCTTAATTAGATAAAAAGCAAATAATTTTAATTTTCAGTCGCTGTTCGTCCGATTACGCTGTTTCGTAAACGGTTGGCCCTGATTAGTATTTGTACGCAATCTGACTGCATAGAACAACAACAAAGAATGAAATGAAAATTTCTGTTAATACAATTAATTAATTAAGTCCCCAGCAACTATAAAACCTACGAAACCAAAGCACAAGTATAACTGTTCTCTGTGTGGAAGTATGACTCAACGTACAAATCTGGCACGGTTCTTCAAAATGGTTCAAATGGCTCTGAGCACTATGGGACTCAACTGCTGTGGTCATAAGTCCCCTAGAACTTAGAACTACTTAAACCTAACTAACCTAAGGACAGCACACAACACCCAGCCATCACGAGGCAGAGAAAATCCCTGACCCCGCCGGGAATCGAACCCGGGAACCCGGGCGTGGGACACGGTTCTTCACCAATAAGACAAGAAATTTTAAATACCATTTATACTGAAGTAATTAAAAAAATAGAAATACTGTAATTGCAAGAAAACCAGAATTACACTCTAATACAAGAACACAAGCCAGATGCTTTGTTGACTGAACCTGTAATGACGCATTGTTCAAGACATTGAAATAATGAGAAAAAAACCGAGTTTTGTTACCTTCATATATATTGACGAAAAGCACTCTAATCATTACAACATCTCCATTAGAACAACATCTGCTATCTAGCCCATCAAATAACTGCATAAAACATGGAACAAGCACTCACTACTACGACATCTCGACAAAAACTTTTCACTACCACATCTCAGCAAGCACTCTCCACCACGACCTCTCGACAAGCACTGTCCTCCGCTACTTCTCAATAATCACAGCCAGTGGAGGCGGCTGAATAATACTCTCTGGCGCGATCTCTGGAGCTGTGGCTCAGTGTAGCCACCTTTCACCCTGTACACAACCACAACTCAGTTAAGGTGTTACACAAGTGCAGACACAGAGTACTCATGAGTCTCTTTCCCTATAACAACGAACCTAGGAATATGGCAATGCCTGCATTATCATACGTGCTCCAGTGTCAATTCCTGCTCACTTCATTGCATCCTAGGATGCATGTAGGTTGTCATTGCGGATTAAAAGGGTAGACAGTTGATCATTTACGTGAATGAATGGGGACACCAAATCCAACTGTGGAACTTGGGATCCTTAGAACATCTACAGACGTGACCCCTAGCCATCACGAGTTCTTCCTAGGACTGCATACCTCAGTCGGTAAAAACGGAACACTTATAGGATCACTTCTCTTGTCTGACTGTTAAGAACCATTTTTCTCAGGAACGGTTAGAGATATCAAGTTGAAATTTACGTCACATTCTAAGATCTATGGTCCTTTGGCGGCGTAACAAAGTTCAGTTTTTAAGTCACCATAGTAATGAGATACGCCCATTTTTTGACAGAAACTTTCAAACTCACTGTAGGGTGCTTCTAGTTGACCTAAAACAATGAAATTGGACAAGAAGCATATTTTCATTGTAAAAATAAAGGAAAATCTCCGAAAATTATGAAATTGTTTTTGTATCACGTACAAAGATATTTTTTCGACTACTAACTGACATTGCATTCCTAATCTACCAAAAATCTCAAGGACTAATGCAGCGATCTTGATATGGGTTTCAGTATGCTGTAGAGTGACTCAAAGGGAAGCTTTTTGCATGCAATTCACAAATATTTCTTGTTAACTGGCTAAGATATGATGAAGTAAAATCTTCTGCCGCTACGAAAAACGATCCCTTTACCATCTAACTACGACAGGTGTAAGCCAACCCGACTTCCGCGTCACGCCTGCCCATTCTCCTTACAAATATTCCCTGTCTTTCTGTCTATGCTTACGAAAGGTGCAGCATCTGTAATGTTTGAAAGAAAAATAATACGTGTAATTGATGCACCATTGCACTTCTATTGTTTGGAATGACGTTCCAGTATCTCATAAAATATCCACTGAAGTGTTTCACAGAACAACTCGACATCAGCATAACAACAGTAACCCTACGACCAGCTGTACCGTCTCCTTCTCTGGAGAAATCCGTAAAATCGTGTCACCAATTGCAAAAGAGAGCAAAGAGTGTTAATATAAAAGACATTTTCGATTACCAATTAGCAAAACATTTTAATGTAACTCTAAAATTAATGAAATAAATTCAAAAATTACAGTAGCAGTTAAAACTCAGAATTAATACAGTCTCGACAGCCTTGGAATTTCCCGGACAGATATCTTTGCCTGTGTTGATGTCGATAACAGGGAAGGGGGGGGGGGGGGGGGGGAGAGCGGGAGGAAACGTCGAGACCCACGATTCTCGGGATGGGTTAACTAAGTACACACATAATTAAGTTTGTATGGAATCCTAGGAGGAAGAGTCAAAAACATGGTTCAAATGGCCCTGAGCACTATGGGACTTAACTTACGAGGTCATCAGTCCCCTAGAACGTAGAACTACGTAAACCTAACTAACCTAAGGACATTACACACATCCATGCCCGAGGAAGGATTCGAACCTGCGACTGTTGCGGTCGCGCGGCTCCAGACTATAGCGCCTAGAACCGCTCAGCCATCCCGGCTGGCAGGAAGAGTCCTACTCGCACTTGACCAGTTTTTTTTTTTTTTCCAGCTGTATCACTTCCACACAGGTCACTAGAGAATGACGAATCGCGGGGATACGTGTGGGCAGCTATCCAACTGGCGCCGGCAGCGCTAGCCTTGGAGCACGCCACCTCCGCATGGCTGGAGCCAAAACAAAAAAATCGCAGCAGCTACCAGGAACAGATTGGCGTTAGCTCTCCCACTACTTCGGTTCCATTAACGGTGCCACCTACAGCACTACTCACCCTCTGTCGTTACCATCTGGACCAATAGTGATGTATGGACATTTAGCAGAGGATCTATTTAGTGTAACTACTGGATATCGATGTGCTGTGACCTGGATGGAGTCGATACCAAACATAAGGTTCCTCCTTTGACCAGCACTACTCAGACCACTGAGCACGCAACCTGGACGCAACCTGGGCATAAGCTGGGTAGAGACCAGGCTTAACCTGGGCGTAACACGACCTCAACCTGGGTTTTAGCTGGCATAGCCTGGGACTTGCCAGTGACATACTTCGTTCGATATGGATGGACTCAACCACATGGAGAGCAAGTACACTGTTTACCTGAAGCCTACTGGTATTTCTGACGTGAATAGAGACGATCATGCATCCACTTCTTTCCTGCTCGGATTATCCTTCGAACGGTTTATCATCTTGGAGTCTCGCTCTGGTTTCATTTGACACTGGATTTTCTCTCGCCTACGACTCCTCAGCAGTTACCGGACTTGCGTACTTTTTGCAATGTAGTTGCAGCAAGCGTGATCAATCCCACTGGGCAAATCAAGTCAGGGACGACTAAAATACTAAATAGAGTATTTGCGTTTTATCGCTAGAATTCCAAAGTCTCTTACACTTTTATAACATACACACTATACGGTGAGTGGCGGAGAGTGACTTCTCACACTGATAGACATTCAGGTTCCTCTTCCACTCGAATATTAAACGAGAGGAAAGCGACCATCTTTACTCTCTCAGTGCAAAGTGTTTCGAGACTGGATTAATAAAAAATATAGGAAAAATTAAGTTGGTGGTTTTATATTTAACGTGTCCTACATTGTCTCCCACTACTTGAGAACAAAGCACAGGACGTTCAGACAACCGTACGAACTGTCAAAAAAGCCCTTTCTTTAGGGATGTTGTACATTAACTCGTCAAATCGGTTCTAATGTCAGTTATGTCATCAAAACGTTGGCCCTTCATTTGAATTTCTGCTCCTTGTTTTTTGTGGCAGGTTCTTACTGATAATGCCACGTCTCGTCATCAGTGATTTTTTCCGGAGCTGCATTTCAGTCAAGTCGCGACAGGCGTTCGCGTATCGTTATTTTAGTTTAGGTGTGCTTGGTACGCACTTTGCGCAAATTTTTCTCTTCTTCAAAACACCCTGGAGACCGTTTTGAACACTTAATTTATAGCTGTTGCTTTATAGCTTTTAGTGACACGACATTGAAGCACTATGGCCTCAAGTACACTCCTGCGTAGCTGTGTGATCAGAGCGGCTGAGTGCCATGCGGAGAACACGGGTTCGATTCCTGGTACTGCCAGGGATTTTACCTTGGTTGGAGAACTGGAACGGGGTGCACTTAGCCTCCTAAGGTCAACGGAGGATCTACTTGATCGATTAGTAGAGAGAGGTGTAACGACCGCATCTCCCTCCATATTGCACCCGATGACGCCATTCGCAGACGATGACATTGCTGGTGGTAGGGCCCAATTGGCCCGCCTAAGATCAGAACGCAATACTTTACCTTCCTACTTCACTTCATGTTCACTACATAACACCGTCTACTAGCAAACGAATGGTCGAACGTACACCTCTTGTGGAGAGCTGTTAGTTCAAGCTGCCATTGTCGTTACTGCGCACACGTCTCTTATACACCAGACATAAAATCATTTGGAATTTTTTCAACGGGCCGTGTATGCTTCCGTAAGAGACATTTACCGGATTTTTGGCGGCAGTAGCATCGTTCTATAATCTGATACAGATGCAAGATTTCTAAACTTTCTCAATAGAATTTCACGAAAATAACTTTATCTAACTTCCCTGGACTCCCATTTAAGTTCACGTAGCATTTTCGTAATACTTGTTGAGCGAAGCTACCAGTAACAAATCTGGAAGTTTGAAATGCGCACGATGGCGGTTATTATCAGTCACGACTTTTTTGTTTTGAATCATCTGATTCTTGCACTCGGGAAGCAATTATGAATTTTATGAAAAGCGAGGGTACATTTCCTTAAGCTTCCAATACAGCTGCATGTGTATTGTCGTTGTGTTCAGTCCAGAGACTGGTTTTGTGCAGCTCTCCATGCTATGCTACTCTATCCTGTGCCAGCTTCTTCATCTCCGAGTAACTACTGCAACTTACATCCTCTGAATCTGCTTAGTGTATTCATCTCTTGACCTACCTTTACGTTTTTTACCATCCACGCTGCCCTCCAATACTAAATTGGTGATCCCTTGAAGCCACAGAACGTGTCCTATCAACTGGTCCCTTCTATTAGTCAAGTTGTGCCACATTTCCTCTTCTCCCCAATTTTATTCAGTACCTCTTTATTTGTTACGTGATCTACTCGACTAATCTTCTGCATTCTTCCGTAGCACCACATTTCGAAAGCTTCTATTCCCTTCTTCTCTAAACCATTTATCGTTCATGTTTCACTTCCATACATCGCTACACTCCATACAAATACATTCAGAAAGACTTCCTGGTACTTTAGTCTATACTCGATTTTAACAAATTTCTCTTCTTCAGAAACACGGTCCTTGCCAAAGCCAGTCTACATTTTATATCATCTGTACTTCGACCATCATTAGTTATTTTACTCCCCAAATACCAAAAGTCATCTACTACTTTAAGTGTCTCATTTCCTAATCTAATTCCCTCACCTGACTTCATTCCACTACATTCCTTTATTCTCGTTTTCCTTTTGTTGATGTTCATCCTATATCCTCCTTTCAAGATACTGCCCATTCCCTTACACTGCTCTTCCACGTCCTTTGCTGTCTCTGGCAGTATTACAGTGTCCTCGGCAAACCTCAAAGTTTTTGGTTCATCTCCATTGATTTTAATCCCTATTCTAAATTTTTCTTTTGTTTCCTCTACTGCTTGCTCAATATACAGATTGAATAACATCGGGGAGAGGCTACAACCCTGTCTCACGCTCTTCTCAATCACTGCTTCCCTTTCATGCCCCTCTCCTCTTACAACTGCCATCTGGTTTCTGTACAAATTGTAAATGGCCTTCAACTCCCTGTATTTTACCTCAACGGCCTTCAGAATTTTAAAGACTTGTATTCCAGTCAATATTGTCAAAAGCTTTCTCTAAATTAACAAATGCTAGAAAACTAGATTTGCCTTTCCTTAAGCTACCTTCTAAGGTAAGTCGTAGGGTCAATATAGCCTCATGTGTTCCAACAGTTCTATGGAATCCAAACTGATCCTCCCCTAGTTCTGCTCCAACTAGTTTTTCCATTCGTTTGTAAAGAATTTGTGTTAGTATTTTGCAACCTTGACTTCTTAAACAGATAGCTCGGTGATTTTCACACCTGTCAACACCGGCTTTCTTTGAGATGGGAATAGTTATATTCTTCTTGAAATCTGAGGGTATTTCGGATGTCTCATACATCTTGCTCAGCAGATAGTAGAGTTTTGTCGCGAGTGGCTCTGCCAAGGCTATCAGTAGTTCTAATGAAATGTTGTCTACTCTCGGGCCTTGTTTCGACTTAGGCCTTTCCGTGCTCTGTCAAATTGTTCACGCAGTATCGTATCTCCCATTCCATCTTCATCTACGTCCTCTTCCTTTTCCATAATATGGCCCTCAAATACATCGCCCTTGTATAGACCCTCTACATACTCCTCCACACCTTTCTGTTTTCCCTTATTTTCTTAGGACGGGTTTTCCATCTGAGCTCTTGATATTCATGCAAGTGTTTCTTTTTCCTCCAAAGGTCTCTTTAGTTTTCCTGTAGGCAGTGTCTATCTTACATCTAGTGATATAAGTCTCGATCTGCTTACATTTGTCCTCTAGCCATCCTTGCATAATCATTTTACACTTCCTGTCGACCTCATATATGAGACATTTGTATTCCTTTTCGCCTGATTGATTTACTGCATTTTTACATTTTCTCCTTTCGTCAACTAAATTCAGTATCTCTTCTGTCAGCCGGCCTGTGTGCCCGAGGGGTTCTAGGCGCTACAGTCTGGAACCGCGCGACCGCTACGGTTGCAGGTTCGAATACTGCCTCGGGCATGGATGTGTGTGATGTCCTTAGGTTAGTTAGGTTTAAGCAGTTCTAAGTTCTAGGGGACTGATGACCTCAGAAGTTAAGTCTCGTAGTGCTCACAGTCATTTGAATCCTTCTTCTGTCACCTAAGGTTTTCTACTTGCCCTCGTCTTTTTACCTACTTGATCATCTGCGGCCTTAAGTATTTCATCTCTCAAAGTTACCCATTCTTTTTCTACTTTATTTCTTTCCCCTGTATTTGTTAATCGTTCCCTGATGCACTCTATGAAACTGTCTACAACCTCTGGTTCTTTCAGTTTATTCGCATCCCATCTTCTTGAATTCCTACCTTTTAGCATTTTTTAATCTGCAGTTCATAACGAAAAACTGTGGTCATTATCCACATCTACCCCTGGAAATGTCTTACAATTTAAAACCTGGTTCCTATATCTTTATCTTACCATTATATAATCTATCTGGAATCTTCCAGTGCCTTCAGGCCTCTTCCTCGTGGATAATCTTTTTTCGTGATTCTTAAACCAATTGTTAGCTATGATTAAGTTACGCTCTGCTCAAAATTCTAACAGGCAACTTCCTTTTTCAATCCTTACCACCAGTCCGTATTCATCTACTATTTTTCCTTCTCTTCCTTTCTCTATTATCGAATTCCAGTCCCCCATGACTGTTAAATTTTCGTCTCCCTTAACTATCTGAATAATTTCCTTTATCGCATCTTACATTTCTTCAATCTCTTCATCATCTGCGGCGCTAGTTTTCATATAAACTTGTAGTACTGAGGTAGTCGTGGGCTTCTTGTCTACCTTGGGTACAATAATGCGTTCACTATGCTGTTCGTAGCAGCTTACCCCCGCACCTATTTATTTTATTCATTATTAAACTTACTCCTGCATTACCCCTATTTGATTTTGTATTTATAACCCTGTATTCACCTGACCAGAAGTCTTGTTGCTCCTGTCACCGAACTTCACTAATACCCACTGTATCCAACTGTAACCTATCCATTTCCCTTTTTAAATTTTCTAACATACCTGCCCGATTAAGGGATCTGACGTTCCAAGCTCCGATCTGCAGAACGCCATTTTTGTTTCTCCTGATAACGATGTCCTTCTGAGTAATCTCCGCCGGGAGATCCGAATGGGGAACTATTTTAGGTCCGGAATAGTTTACCCAATAAGATTCAATCATCATTTAACCATACAGTAAAGCTGCATGGCCTCGGGATAAATTACGGCTGTAGTGTCCCATTGCTGTCAGTCGTTCGCATTACCAGAACAACAACGCCATTTTGGTTAGTGTTACAAGGCCAGATCAGTCAATCATGAAGACTGTTGCCCCTGCAACTACTGAAAAGGCTGCTGCCCCTCTTCAGGAACCACACGTTTGTCTGGCCTCTCAACAGATACCCTTCCGTTGTGGTTGCACCTACTGTACTGTACCTCTATCTGTATCGCTGAGTCACGCAAGCCTTCCCACTTACGGCAAGGTCCATGGTTCTTTGAGGGGGGGGGGGGGGGGGGGACTCGTCCCTATATGAAAAAAAATAATGTTTAGATTTTGTGATTTTGGATATTAGCGTCAGCATCTGACGAACCTAACTGCAGTGCGACATAAACCTTTTTCACTAAGGTATATCGTGTGAAACCATTCATAATAGGTATAATATGTAACAGCACAATTATTGTTATTTTTAATATTTACAGTATTTTCTGTGGTTTTATGTCATTATGCGAACCAATTAATTACAAATATAATCAAGGCCCCATTTGGAAGACTTTGATCCCTGTTGATGCATGAGAACGCGTGAAGTAGTTCGTAAATTTTAAAAATTTCAGTCTTGAAAGCATTGGTGCACAGTTACACGATGTTTACATTATCGCATTTTTGATAATATTTTTTACCATCATTTCTTTTTCGCTCATTAGTTGTACCGCAAATCTTCATCATAAGATATTGATGGAAAACTATTTCCACTGTACTACTGAACACAATGCACAGTGAATGATCATACTGTCGACATTTACAGAATAACTCATAGTAGGAACATCGCCTTGTTTTTCTCTGAAATTATTATGACGAACGTGAGACTGATGATAATATAAACATAACGTTCAGTCAGTGTCTCAGTGTGATGCAGCAAAGATAACTAAACTTTAAAAAAAGTTAACTGTAATGGACGCTGCACATGAAGTATACTTTACCGGTCTGTGATGAAGACAGTGTCAACCAATTAATATACGACACTTGTATACAACGTCGACAGTTATTAGCCTCTAAAGTAAATGTGGTTTGCATTGGACACGTAGCAGGAAGCTCAGTCAGCCTTGACCTTTAACTATATTTACAGCACTGGCAGAACACCCACTCAGTTCCTCTACGTACTTACTTTGCTACTTTATATTACAGGTGTTATTTCATGAAATACACACACATCATATCTGATACGACAGTGTACACTGTGAGACGTCAGTACTGGAATGGAACATCGATTTTGGAGTCATTTTGACGCATTAACGGCTCAATCTTTACAGAGGTTCAGTACAAGGTAGGTGAACTTGAAGACAATGTTATAGAAACGGAAGAGGGCGTAGATGAAAATGAGATGGAAGGTGTTATACTGCGAGAAGAATTTGACAGAGCAGTGAAAGGTCTAAGACGAAAGAATGCCCCGGGAGTAGACGACATTCCGTTAGAACCACTGGCGGCGTTGGGAGAGCCAGTCACGACAAAACTCTTCCATTTGACGTGCGAGATGTATGAGACAGGCGAAGTACCTTCAGACTTCAAAAAGAATGTACTAATTCGAATTGCAAAGCAAGCAGTTACTGACAGGAGTGAAAATTACAGAACTGTCAGATGAATAAGTTATGGTCGCTAAATACTAACATAAATTCTTTACAGCGGAACGAAAAATCTGGTAGAAGCCGAACTCGGAGAAGGTGATTTTGGATTCCGGAGAAATGTAGGAATGCGAGAAGCAATACTAAAACTATGACTTCTCTTAGAAGGCAAGGCAAAAGTACGTTCAAAGTGTCCCATCGTATCTACAAGTGCCAGCACGAAGACGAAGAACACAAGATCAGAAAAGACTGGGAGACGACGTCGGGCATAGCCCGCTGACACGGTCCGCGCCACGACAGGAGCGGCCTCTACGAGAAGAGAACATAAGCGCCGCTCCTGCCAGTCTCGGCCGCACAGTACTAGACCAGAACTAGGAGAGAACTACGATAGCAGTTATTGGTGATCCATATCTATTGCTTGTATGGACATTGTATATGGAGAACGACATTGTTTGCCTGCCGGCCATCGCTTGCGACACGTTCTTGTAATAAGAAGTTAAGTATTGTCTATCTTCATTATTGTAGTAAAAACTATTAATATGATTTGCTTGAATAGTTGTATAGCATTCCGAGAACGCAGCATCCTTTAGGCACCCTATACGGGACGAGTGGGCAGTACCCACACACAGCATTTTAGATCTAAAGAAAAGTTTTGACAATGTCGAATGGAATACTCTCTTTGAAATTATGAAGGTAGCAGCAGCAAATTGGAGGGAGCGAAAGCATATTTACAACTTGTGCAGGAACCAGACGGTAGTTACAAGACTCGAGAGCCATAAAAATGAAACACTGGTTCAGAAGGGAGTGAAACAGGGTTGTAGAGGCATGAAAATGAAGCACTGGTTCAGAAGGGAGTGAAACAGTGTCGTAGCCAATTCCCAATGTTATTCATTGTGTACATTGAACAGGCAGTAAAGAAAAAATTGGAGTAGAAATTAAAAGTTCAGAGAGAAGGAATAAACTCTGTGACCATTTCCGATGACATCGTAATTTTGTCTGAGACAGCAAAGAACGTGGGAAAGCAGTGGAACGGAATGGACAGTGTTTTTAAAGGAGGATTCAAGATAAACATCAACAAACCAAAATACGGATAAAGTGATATAATCGAATTAAATCAGGAGATGCTGAAGGAATTAGGTTAGGAAACGAGACATTTAGTGGCAGATGAGCTTAATTATTTGGGCAGCAAAATTGCTGATGACAGTCGTAAGGGGGAGGATATAAAATGCAGGTTGGCAATGACAAGGAAAGTGATTTTGAAGAAGAGATTTAGATTTAAGTATTAGAAAGTATTTACGGAAAGTATTTGTATCGAGCGTAGCCTTATGTGGAACTGAAATATGGACGATAAATAATTTAGACAAGAAGAGAATATACGATTGTCAAATGTGGTGCTACAGAACAATGCTGAATATTAGGTGGTTAGATCACGCAACCAGTGAGGATGTACTGAATGGAATTGGGGAGAAAAGAAATGTGTGGCACAAGCTGAATAAGTGAAGGGATCGGGTGACCAATTTAGTATTGGAGGGAAGTGTTGGGATAAAAATTGTTATGGGAGACCAAGAGATGGGCGCAGTAAGCAGATTCAGAACTCTTGCACAGGATAGAGTCGCATGGAGACCTGCATAAAACCAGCCTCCGGACTACAGTGACAACGGCTCAGAGGTGCTACGTTACAGGACGGAGTTAGTGTAACGTGAAATCGCATTACGTCCAAACTAGACGCCTCGTTGTGTACCGCAGTGCTCACGGGATGAGCAGGCAGCAGCGGCACAGCAACGGGGAGCCAGGTGGGCTGTGATTAATCGCCGACACCCGCTGCGCGCTGGACGTAGATTTGTAACGGCACTCGCATGTGCCTACAGCGTTTGTAAATCTCTCACTGTGTATTTGTTACGGTGACGTCTCGCATTTGTTTCCTACGGGCTGAAATTGAATCAACACCGTTACTCCCGTCACGACTTTCAAATTTTTCAAATACGGAAGTCGAAGTCAGCCGAGGCCTCTCTCCACAAAAACCATATTTCCGTATTCGTGTGAAAGCGAAATGTTTATGGTAAAAACACCTAACGAATTTACGACCGTATCGTATTGCCATTGCAGTGGTGTAAGGTGAATGGATCGTGCCATAATTATGACAAGGGGATTCCGTATTTGATGGGTATGGGGTAAGACAATAGTATCCCTCAAATTTGAATTTTTTGGAGCAAGTACAGTAAGAGAAAGATAACCCTGACTTACGCTAGGTGGTGTAACGAGTTCATCTTATTGATGACAGATGGCAGCACAATGTTGGTTTGTTTCCGTGGGAACCCACATACGCTGGTGAGAAACAATGGTAACCGACAAATTCGAAATGGAAGCAGTAGCAGATTTCATTGTGGGAAGTTGTGATATTTTTGTAATTTTAAGTGAATTGTGTGGTGAGTCCAATAATTCTGACTGTTTTGATGATGACATTAATGATCCAGATTTCAATTTACACGAGGAGATGGAAGATTCTACTTATATTAATTCTACTGCAAGTCAAGTAAGTTTTGTTTTCCACATCATGTTCTTATTTACTGGTTACCATTATCTTTGTGCTAGCTAGTTGGGCTACGTATTTTATATCCATCTTCAATTTTTTTACAAGATCTTGATACGGGTCTAGTGTAGCAGGGGATACAACCCGTCGGCTTTGGACAATGACGTCACAAGTCGCCAGAGAGCAGTTTACCATTTTCGCTTTTGCTGTTATGTTTCAGTTTCGTTTTTTACTGATTGCTTAATAAAGTGGATCTGTTTATTCTATCTCGTGAGATTTTTGTTTTTAATAAGCCAAAAAACACTTATCAGCTACTGAAGCATATTGGTGGAATAAGAAAGTGAAATATGGTAAAATAGTGAAATATAGATAAACAATCGCTTTTAGATTCACATTAAATTATTTTAATGATAGCGCTTATTAGAACACAGAACTGCTTTATTATCCATGCCTCGAAGTGAAGACATTACTATCTATGACTAAGGAATGACGTCATTGTTCAAAGCCGACGGGTTGTATCCCCTGCTTCACTAGACCCAGATAGAGTCAACACGTCTTTTAGTGCAACTACATTGTCCTCTAAATCATGGGATGTTTACAAAAATAAATATTCTCGTATTTGTGTGTTACCATTTTATTCATCTTATCACTGATTGGTTAACAGCACTTTCTTAGTATTACACTATCCGTACAACATTTTTTTTAATGGAATGAAGAGGATCGCAACAGAACTGACCCTGGGAATAAAGACGTCACAATGAAAACATCGACTTCAATATACTACCAAAGAAGGTACAGTGATCCAGACGAGAAATTTAGTTGGAGCTTCCTGGAAATGTTCTAAAAAGTGTTTTGAACGGATTAGAGAGAAGCTTGTACAGAGTTTAAACGAGTCGTTCTGGAACATTGGGGGCTTCAGTTGACATAATGCTTATTTGTTTGATTCCATGCGTCTAGAATCCATAAAAAGAAGATATACAGGCAATGAAATTAGCAGGCGTAACAACACTGTGCGATACAGTGTTATAAAAGATGGCAGAAGCACTGATGTCTGTAAAATTTTGTTTTTAAGCATCCATGATTTGCAGCACAACAAAGGTAGAATAGAAAACATACAATCCAAAACGTGAACAGGGGCTACTGCTCCACCAGAAAATAGAAGAGGCAAACACAAGAATAGACCACATGCATACACTGAGGGAGAGGTGCCATTAGTCAAAAAACATATAGAAGGTATTCCAAAATACAGGAGTCACTACAGTAGAAAAGATAATGGTGAAAAATTCCATGTGTCAATGGAATAGTCCATACAAAGTTGCTACCACCATTACAAAGATGAATACTGTCCTGATATCAAATCGAAGCCTGTATCTTTTGATAAGTATCACAGCATTTTCATTCAAGATTTCAATACTTCATTCCAGCTGCCAAAATCAGATACCTGCCCAACATGCGAGTCAGATGAAATTCAACTGATAGAAGCAAAAGACGACCTGGAAAAATTAAGAGAAATATATATACAGAAGAAGCTACATCTCAGAAAAGCCCAGGCAGGTTAAGATAATATAAACGTGCAAATAGAGAAGGCAGTTTTTGTACAGACATTCATGTAATAACTTTCGATCTATAACAGGCATTGCCCACTCCTAAACTCTCTACAGGTCCAATGTTCTATAAGAGGAAACAGTGGACATGTAACTTCAGCATTCATCAATGTAATTCGTCACCAGGTTATTTCTTTCTTTGGGATGAAACGGTAGCATCAAGGGGTTCAGAGGAAATAGGCAGCTGCATACTGAAGTATACGATGGAATAAGTTGATTGCTAATTCAGACAACAGTTCGTAGTAATTTACGGAAAGTGATCGAGTAAAACAGAAGTGACTTCTGGCGTTCCCCAAGGTAGTGTTATAGGTCCTTTGCTGTTTCTTATTTGTATAAACGATTTGGGAAACAATCTGAGCAGCCGTCTTCGGTTGTTTGCAGATGACGCTGTCGTTTATCGACTAATGAAGTCATCAGAAAATCAAAACAAACTGCAAAATGATCTAGAAAAGATATCTGAATGGTGGCAAAAGTTTCAGTTGACCCTAAATAACGAAAAGTGTGAGGTCATGCACATGAGTACTAAAAGGAACTCGTTAAACTTCGGTTACACGATAAATCAGTCTAATCTAAAAGCCGTAAATTCAACTAAATACCTAGGTATTACAATTAGGAACAACTTAAATGGGAAGGAACACATAGAAAATGTTGTGGGGAAGGCTAACCAAAGACTGCATTTTATTGGCAGGACACTTAGAAAGTGTAACAGACCTACTAAGGAGACTCCCTACACTACGCTTGTCCGTCCTCTTTTAGAATACTGCTGCGCCATGTGGGATCCTTACCAGATTGAATTGAAGGGGTACATCGAAAAAGTTGAAACAAAGCCAGCACGTTTTGTATTATCGCGAAATATGGGAGAGAGTGTCACAGAAATGATACAGGAATTGTACAGGACGTCATTAAAAGAAAGGCGTTTTTCGTTGCGAGGGAATGTTGTCACGAAATTCCAATCACCAACTTTCCCCTCCAAATGCGAAAATATTTTGTTGACACCGACATACAGAGGGAGGAACGATCACCACAATAAAAAAAAAGGGAAATCAGCTCGTACGGAAAGATAGAGGTGTTCATTCTTTCCGCACGCTATACGAGATTGGAATAATATGGAATTGCGAAGGTGGTTCGATGAACCCTCTACCAGACACTTAAATGTAATTTTCAGAGTATCCATGTAGATGTAGATGTGGTAATGTGGAAATGTAGCTACGTGACCTGTCCACTCATAACTTCTTTTAAATACTTTCCATGATTTCACGCCAATGGAAAGACGGAGGTGAAGCGCTATAATCCGTTAAAGGTTGTCTTTGGACTTATTTACCTTTGTCGTCATCGGTGCCGCACACGAAATAAGTTGTAATCAATTTTTCAAAGTCGTTGGTGTGAGTATACCCGGGAGATTGTGGTACCAAAACTGAGGCTACGTCGTGGAACTTTGTTTTACGAGCGGTGTTCAGTAAGTCACACAACACTTTTTTTCTGGAAGCAGGTTGGTTTTATTCAGGATTCCAATACATCATATGATTCTACCTACACTCTTTCGGCTACAGAACGCTACTTTGTGATGTAATTTCCGCTCCATGCGACGGCTTTGCGCCACTTTATAAGGAGGGTTGTGTGTCCGCTTGGTACCACCCTAGTGGTCGACGACGGAGCCAGCTTCTTGCTGCGTCAGTAGCGTCCTCAGCATCCACTTACTGCTTCCTGCGGAGTCCATTCTTCATTGGACCTAACATATGCCTATCAGGTATGAGATCGGGACTGCAAAGTAGATGAGGAAGACCTGTCCAGTGAAGTTTTGTGAGCTCCTCGGGTACCCAGACTTGTGAGAGGCCTTGCGTTGTAATGGGACAAAGAGTCGTTCGTTTTCATTTTTGTGGCGACGAACAAACTGAATTCGTCTATTGTTTTCCCTGAGGGTGGCACAGTACGCTTCAAGTTCATCGTTGCACCGCGAGAGAGGACATAAAACAGTATAATCCCTTCAGAGTCCCAGAAGGCTGTCTCCAAGGCTTTATCGGCTGAGGCAGGGGCGTTGAAGTTCTCTTCGGAGGACAGGTGTTGTGGCACCACTCCACAGATTGCATTTTTGTTTCCGGTTAGAAATGATGAACCCATGTTTCACCGCCTGTGCCGACGTTACACAAAAATTATTATGATCAGCCTCGAAAAGCGGAAGCAACTCCACACAGATGGACCTACCTCCCTCTTTATGGTCTTCTGTTAGATGATGATGATGATCGGGTTGTGGGGCGCTCAACTATGCGGTTATCAGAACACGTACAAATTCCCAACCCTTCCTCAGTCCAGTCATTCCACTTGCATGAATGATGATGAAATTATGGGGACAGCACAAACACCCAGTAATCTCGACGCAGGTGAAAATCCCTGACCCCGCCGGAATCGAACCCGGGACCCCGTGCTCGGGAAGCAAGATCGCCACCGCGAGACCACGAGCTGCGGACTCTTCCGTTCGATGGTGAGGAATCTAGCGGGCATACGCCTTTGGTGCACCCCACTGATGGGAGAGTTTTTTAGCATTACCAAGAGAGATGCCCAGATGAGCTGCGAGGTGGTTGATTCCGGTCCGTCGGTCACCGACAGTGTCCGCACAGTCAAACATTGCAGGAGTCACAACTGTGTGCGGCCGGCCGGCACGCGGAAGATCGGACAGGTCTGCGCGACCTTCTTGAGACGATGATAGACGCCTAAATTTGAGATGGGGCCCCTCCACGCCCGCACCAACGTGGTGACCAAACCAAAAGTTCTACTGTCACCTCCGTAAACATGTTAGTTGTCTAGTAAGTGGATCACAGGATGCTGGGCTGTGATGTTGTCCGTGCGTCTGGGTAAGGCTACGCATTAACACGGTCCATCAGGTAATAGATAGTGGACGAAACGCGAGTGAGGGTAGCGATTTGAAGAGCAGAGGGAAAAAAATGCCAAGGATCGTGCCGTGGGGAAAAAAAAACCTCTGCGACAGTGGGATGGGTAGTAAGAGCAGTAGTGGCTTACTAGCTGCGATAGCTCATGCAAGGTTGGATTTGTTAGCATAGGTATCATGCATCATTACCATGACAAGCGATGGCGATGTGTCTAAGTTGCTGCAGCTGCTACATTCCTGGAACAATCGAGATCGTTATACAGTAGTGGGAGATCGGCCTTAGATCATCTCACTGTGTGGGGGATGTGTGGAGCTTGTTTGCATGCAGTGTACGGTACGGCTTCCCTGTGTGGTGCCAGCTATTCGGCAGTGTATTCCAGCTGGATATCCAGTAATGGCGTCTGATTAACAGGGGCTCGCCTGTGCCGTTATGTTTGCGTATGCTTGGCCATAGATGTTATGTCCTTACAAGTATGTCTTTTGGTCTTTTATGTTTCCATCTATGGTTGTGGTCGTAGTTCCCCAGATTCAGAATAAACGGGTTCTGCGAATGTCTGGAGTTTCTGTATAGTCTTGTGGTGAGTTTGTGGATTACCTCCGTGAGAGTCTCAAGTCGGTATTCCCGGCGAAGGTCCGCGATGCGTGTGTATCGTGGAGCACTGCTTATGATTTTGAGTACTTTGTTTTGTATGAGCTGCAGACGGCGCAGACGTGTAGGCGCAGCGTATCCCCAGACAGGAGCTGCGTACGTCATCAGGGGTCGGATAAGTGTCATGTACATGGACCTCGACACCCTTCTGTTCAGTGTGCTACGCCTGTTCAGCATAGGATAGAGCTGTTTGAGCCTCGCGCTAGCTCGGTTGGTCATGTGTTGTATGTGGTCCCCCCAGAGTAATTTCCGGTCCAGCCAGACACCGAGGTATTTGACTTTCTCGCGGAAACGTATTGGACGTGCATGTAGAGTTATTGGTCTGCAGTAGCGGTGTTTGCGCAGTTGCTTCAGTCTCCTAGTGAACAGAACGGCTTCGCACTTCTCGACGTTTACTCTAACACGCCATTTCTCCAACCAAAGCTCGGCCACTCTGAGTGCAGTCTGTAGGCGTGACGTAATGTTTGATGGTTTCCAATCGCCTCGCCTAACGACTCACCTTGCTTTTGTTTTCGTTCACTGCCAGGTCTCCGGCTGCCAGCAGATTTGGGCCAAACATAAACGAAGCCAAGACAGAGTACCTCGTTATGACGCGTAGTCATTGTCAGACTGCTGGGCATCTACAATCACTGCAGGTTGGGGACCAGTCCTACAAGAGAGTGCCGGAATTCAAATACCTAGGGGCACTTTTCACTGAGAACTCGTCATGTGAAGCAGATATCAATGCCAGAGTACAAGCAGGAAACCGATCTTACCACAGCCTAGCAGAATTGCTTCGGTCCAGATATCGCTCCAGGCAGCTCAAGATTCAACCGTACAAAACCCTGATCCAGCCTGTTGTTCTATATGGCTCTGAGACATGGAGTATCCGGGAACAGGACTTCCATAAACTCCTTGTTTTTGAGAGAAAAGTGCTTCGGAAGGTCTTCGGTCCGGTTCTGGATGCAGATACAGAGGAATGCAAGATCAAATACAACCGAGAGCTTGAGAAACCATACCAGCAGCTCAACATAGCAGGAACTGTCAAAGCCAAACGAATGCAGTGGGCGGGCCATGTGGCCCGGATGGAGGATCACAGATGGCCTCGGAAGCTCCTGGATTTCACACCTACAGGAAAGAGATCGCCAGGGAGACCCAAGAAGCGTTGGAGGGATGGACTCCATAAAGATTTAAACCAGGTGTCAATAGATGTGAACGGATGGCGGATAGCAGCAATGGACAGAATACAGTGGAGGAGGAAACTCTCCGGTGCTATGGGTTTTCACCACAAGATGATGACAATTCTCTGCTTGGAAGACATCTGCGTTACAGACGTCATTTTGAGGGCTACATATAGCGCCGCCACCAATCGGAACTTCTTGACACTAGAGAAGCTGAAGCGGCAATATTCCACGATGTTCCACAATAAATTCCGCATTCTTTCAACCGAAATTAACCAAGAACAAATTGTTGCATTGCTTATTGAACATAATAAAGTCCCTATTAAAATACGACGGTTGGAACTTTAAAAGTGGCAACTATTTATTTACGGCTCGTACAAAATAGATACATGTTTCAAACTTTTACTGACCTTCAAAGTAGTCACCAGCATTGTGTATAACCCGTTGCCACAGATGTGGAAGTCTTAGGATACTTTTAGCAGTGCCAGTTGGTCGTAGGTTGTGTTCCAAAAATGAACAGCATAGAGACAGAAGTGATGACACTTTCTGCAGGACCTGACCGTCATTTTGCAGGACAGTGCTCAAGCACGTACAGTGCAAGCTGTTACTGATTTGTCTGACTGATGGGGCTGCTGAGTGCTATACCACTTACTCCACTCCCCTGACTTAAGCCCTCGTAAGTTCAACTCGATTTCTAAACTGAAGGAAACATTTCACGGCAGTCGCTTCAGAACTGCTACAAATTCGTCGGGCAGTAGACCGCGCAGCTCGAACTGTCAACGCAACTGGCACTGCTAAGAGTATCCTACGTCTTCCACATCGCTGGCAACGGGTTATACACAGTGCTGGTGACTAATTTAAAGTTCAGTAAAATTTTCAAACACGTCTCTATTTTGCACGAGTTGTAAATAAATAGTTGCCGCTATTAAAGTTCCAACCCTCGTATCATAAACTTAACAACGATGCTATGTGAACTGGACAAGAAAAGTTTTGCACAAGCTGCACATCTGTGAAAGATTGAGGGTTTTCGAAAAAAGAGAGCAGAGAATGAAAGATTAAGCGCTATGAAACTAAAAATATACTCGTAACTGTATCTAAGAAGAATAACAAAACGATGACTAAAATAACGACAATCTCTTCCTAAGTGCACTTGTTTGCACGTCTGTGAAATCGAGATCTGCCGGTGGGTAGTATTGTATTCCCAGTGCTCCACCCTGCGCATTGTACTTATAACATACTTGCATCCACCTCTGACATGTTGTCAGCAGCATAGTCGAGCCGTTGCTACTCGAGTGCGTCCCACACTTGGACATCGACTCTGCTGAGGTCATCCAGTATATGACGATGGTTCCTGTGACGCTGCACTGCAAAATGCAGCAGGTCACGGGCATGACAGCTGCTCACCGTCTGGGTCGACTCGATGGCAGCGTACAGCTCCTCCTCCTCGAAGTACCCAACACCCACCATTTGCTGTTACTCGATTGAAACAGGCCTGAAAATGACGTAATGTATCGTCGAAACTGGTAGCCCAAAAATAAAACCTAAATAACGGCGACCGGTATTGTTTTATTGCATTTGCTGTTATATGTCTCTCCCTTGTGTTGTTGCTCTCGGACGGTCACTAGAATCAGATGTTCAATGTTTTATGTTGAAGTGTCAATCTCTTTTATAAAATATGTAATTTCAAAATTGAAAATACAGCCGAAGAACGACCATGACACAAGAGAGAGGACAAAATCACCTTCGAACTCTGAAGTGCGTAAGCACGTATCTCAGAGGCGACAAATCTAAATTCACCACACCCTATTACAATAGTTCACATTAAATAAATATATGTAACCCAAATAACTTTTTTAATCACGAAGGCTGTTACAAACGGGCACGACACGCCCCCAAGCTCCACAATACGCCAACAGCGGCCTCCTCCCGGATCATGAACAGCCTGATTGCAGTTTGGTACAGGAAACTTCTCAAACAAGAAACGAACATACATGTATCTCAGACGAGGCCACAACATGCTCCGAGCTAGGAATTGGAACACAATCGCAGTACCTGTAATTAAGTCAATATTTTGATAAACGAGAAAACTTCAAAACCCAGCTTTAAGTAAAATACACACGGCGTCAGTTATTGTCTCCGCACAATTACTCAGCAGTTACTTTAGCAATCACCGTCCTGTAGCAAACACTTAGTGGTGAGCTAATGGGTCAATGATTGCGAATCTAAGGTTATTAAAGAAGAGTGTATTTCCGATAAACTCGGCCCGATAAGATAACTCAATAAAATGGAAATCATACAAAAGCATTAAAAGGAACTTTACGTTCATATGAAAATAAAACACCTTTTTTGAAAAACAACCACCACATTGACATGGTACATTAACATAGGGCTAACAGAGCTGGGTGCTGTTAGCAGCATGGCAAAAAGCACTAAACAATTAAAGCACGGGCAAGGAACAAAGTTTTAAATGTCAGCAGATGCTCACTCATCTCATGCAGAAGCAAAGCTGAATTCTGTTCAGCCACGTAGAATAGCGTTCCATCAGCGCACAACGCCTTTCCAATGTGACACAAACTAAAGACGCTTAGCACTGATCGTATTCCACTTTTAGCGAACCACTAAATGCCACCGCCCAGCCGTGCGGGATAACCCCGCGGTCTTGGGCGTCCTGTCACGGTCCACGCGGCTTCTCCCGTCGGTGGTTCGTGACGTTCCTCCGGCATGTGTGTGTGTGTGTTGTCCTTAGCATAAGTTAGTTTGAGTAGTGTGTAAGCCTAGGGACTGATAACCTCAGCAGTTTGGTCCCGTAGTCCTTACCACAAATATCCAAAGTTTGCCACCGCCGAGTATGGTTATAGCGGCCAAGTCAACCCGCTGCAACGAGGTACTTCCTCCACGCCGAGAGGGCACCGTCTCTGCATGTGAGCCCCTGCACGGTGGCTTAATAACACGTCACAACATTGTTTGGCCTCCAGTGCTGTGAATACAAGTTTTAAGGTATACCTCGGCACCACAGCTCCTCGCGACTGCCGTAAACTTGGCTTCAACGAAGCCCTGCAGTCAGCTCGCGGGTAAACTACCACATTGACTTGCCTGTCCACAACTGTCTCGAGCGGTCAACGCTTACTCCTGTAAGCTTCGACGCTAAACGATCGCCACTGCGCAGAGAGCGATAGATACATCGCAGGCCGATAGCAGGACTCTCTACGTTCGACTACGGATCGTCTCAGAGACTCCCGATAGAGGTAAACATTCGATGACGTCACTGTTACGTGGGGCCTACACGAAATTCTGTGGACCACTTCCCTTGGAGGCAACTACAACTAGCCTTGTAGCAATGTGAGGATTCACCCGTCATCATTCGAGATGTATTCACAGGCGGAACGGTGTACACAAGTCATATTGTCATCATCAAAAATGGTTCAAATGGCTCTGAGCACTATGGGACTTAACATCTTAGGTCATCAGTCCCCCAGAACTTAGAAATACTTAAACCTAACTAACCTAGAGACATCACACACATCCATGCCCGAGGCAGGATTCGAACCTGCGACCGTAGCAGTCCCGCGGTTCCGAACCGCAGCGCCTAGAACCGCTAGACCACCGCGGCCGGCATTGTCATCATCACGACTGGTTATACACCGCACTCGTTTGAAGTACAACGAGATGGTAGGTTTACTTTCACCAAGATTAAACCGTTCAAATGATCTGTGAGAAAGATATTTCCGATCAAATAAACACAAACAATGGAAATCAAGAGTGAAAAGAAATAACTCAAAAACTATGCATACCCGTGGAATATATATGTCTACATCTACATCTACATGGATACTCCGCGCGTCACAATTAAGTGCCTGGCAGGGTGTTCATCGAACCACCTTCACAATAATTTCCTATTATTCCAATCTCTAACAGAGCGTGGAAAAAATGAACACTTATATCTTTCCGTGCTAGCTTTGATTTCCCTCTTTTTATTGTGATGATTGTTTCTCCCTGTGTAGATGGGCGTCAACAAAATATTTTCGCATCGGAGGAGAAAGCTGGTGACTGAAGTTTAGTGAGCAGATCCCGCCGCAACGAAAAACGCCTTTGTTTTAATGATGTCACTCCGAACCTTGTATCATATCTGTGACACTCTCCCCCCTATTTCGCGATAATATAAAATGTGCTGCACTTCTTTGAACTTTCTCGATGTACTCCGTTAATCCTATCTGGTAAGCATCCGCGACCGCGCAGCGGTACTCCAAAAGAGGACGGACAAGCATAGTACAAGCAGTCTCTTTAATAGATCGGTCACATTTTCTAAGTGTTCTGTCAGTAAAACGCAGTCGTTTGTTTGCCTTCCCCACAGCGTTTTCTGTGTGTTCTTTCCAATTTAAGTTGTTCGTAATTTTAAGACCTAGGTATTTAGGTGAAATTACGACCTCTAGATTTGAATGACTTATCGTGTAACCGAAGTTTAACTGATTCCTTTAAGCACTCATGTAGGTCAATTCCCAATTTTCGCGCCATACAGATATCTTTTCTAAATCGTTTTGCAATTTGTTTTGATCTTCTGATGATTTAACTAGGCGATAGACGACAGCATGACCTGCTGACCACCTAAGATGGCTGCTGAGATTGTCTCCTACATAGTTTATATAGGTAAGGAACAGCTGAGCGCCTATAACACAAGCTTCGGGAACGCCAAACATCACTTCGGTTTCACTCGATGACTTTCCGTATGCATTAAGAAGATAGGACAAGTTGTCGGCCATGGGCATTTTCCTGAAATGACTTACAAAAGCCACGGAAAACTTAAATCATAATCGCCACGCATAACGAGCTCGATTCTCCCAAATATGAGATCGCCGTCTAAGTAACCGCACTGCATAATTCGGTTGGCCCGTAATGTACGGTATTCTTTGATGTACACACAGTTTTACTCCTCGTCGCTGCACACACCAAGAACCCCCCTTGATGATTCCTGAACCACGGACCTTCCGTCACACCTCTTGCACGAACTCCAGTCCGTTCGGTAAACGGACTCCAGTTCACTCGGAAAACTGACTCGAGACTGGTAAAAACGCCACGATTCCCTATGTCCGACTTCATGTTCACCTGAAAAATTGAGTCAGCATCAAATGTGTTCAAATGTGTGTGAAATCTTATGGGACTTAACTGCTAAGGACCTCAGTCCCTAAGCTTACACACTACTTAAGCTAAATTATCCTAAGGACAAACACACACTCCCATGACCGAGAGAGGACTCGAACCTCCGCCGGGACCAGCCGTACAGTCCATGACTGCAGCGCCTTAGAGTCAGAATCCTGACATGATGGCTGAGATATTGAATTAAGGAATGTGACATTATTATCATGCACTACAGATCTTGGCAAATGTTTTGTTGCGAAATGTGATAAGGTGATGTATTTATTCACCTTCATTATTAACCACTACCCTGAAACCTACTGCTCTGAATGGTTTGGCAGGACATCTAATAATCGCACATGTTCGGGAAAAGCTTTCAGCATGTGAATATGGTAGACCAAGTGCTGTAGTTGCAACATATATTCTTAACCGGGCATTAACTTCCTCCAAGATTTCCTTAGTTTGAAAAAGGAAGGCTGAAAGGTGGAAGGAAAATATAGGGGAAGGCGGGGCAAATTGGGGAAGCTAACTTGAAACCCTTACAAAAGGGACAAAAATAAACAAACTCAAGTAGGTTTGATTATCATTTGTTTACTTAACCATTGAATTACAATAGCATGCAAAGAAACCCGCAAACGTGTTACATTTAGTTAGAAATATCTCGATTTGAAACATAAACTACCAATTTCTCGTCTTGCCCCATATGTGGGGTAAGACGGGGAACTAGCATGAATTCATCTCTAAAGCTTAAATAAGGACTGGAATAATGAAATCATGTGAGGAGAAACGAGAACAGAAGCCGAGAGCAGAACCGTGTTAAGCTGGAAGGCCCTACGATAAGGGACGGACGGACACCCACGTCGTCAGCTAACTGCTAGGACCACACCACCCGCAAGTTTTAGCGTGAGACTTTTTCGCGTCTCTGTTACGTCAGGACGACCCCCCAGCCAACGTTAAAAGCTAGAGCCCTCCAGAAGAACAGTATAGATCTTACAATAACATAAAAAGGGCCACACCACCCGCAAGTTTTAGCGTGAGACTTTTTCGCGTCTCTGTTACATCAGGACCACCCTCCAGCCCATGATAAAAGATAGAGCCCTCCAGAAGAACAGTATAGATCTTCCGATAACGCTAAAAGGACCACACCAGCTGCAAGTTTTAGCGTGAGACTTTTTCGCGTCTCTGTTACGTTACAAACTTTAAAAACATTGCCCCACCACGAAAAGTGTAACGTTTATCATTGGATAGACAGAATTTTTGTAGGCGGAGCTTAAGGTTAACATTGAGACCCTGATTGGTCAGATGAAAATACAGCCACATAGTTTTTTTTAAACCAACTTCGGTAAATTGTAGCAAGGAGAAGTTAGGAGAGAGTTGCATCGGAGACGGCGAGGTGAGCGGAGCTGTGCTGCCTGCCGCCCCCTGACGAACACCGACAAGGTAATGAATGCACGCGATGCCGCATAAAAGTGCATAAAGCTTCATTCAGAACTGCAGAAGTCTCATCTGTTACATCCTCTTTTTGCGTAATACTAGTGTCGATCGTCAATTAAAGCTCATGGTGTTCACATTTGCCACTTGAAGTAAAAATCTGAAACGCGATAATTTTTCTGTTAGATAGTTATTGAGAAGACACATCAGCCACTGTAATTTACAACAAGTTAGATAAGTAATTAAAGATAATTGAGGGTCACTGTAGACCATTTTGATAGTTTTCTCTTTTGTGAAACTTAATTTAAACCTAGATTATAGATGTGATATGGCATATGTCATCCTTCGATCCATTGTAGAACTTGGAAACCCATTCAGGGAATATTCGTTCACATTTTTGTTGAATGCAGTTGATTTTTACCATCCTGTATTAAAACATTTCCTTTTATCAGTAGTGCAATTTATAAACAATGTTTTGTGAGTAGAATAAAATTTCCAATGGTAACTTAACTGCTTTTTTGACGTTATTTTACCATATAACTAAAAGTAGGAAAGCCTTGAACCCCTTCCACTAAATTTAGTTAGTATTAAGATTCTTTTACAGGGAGTGCAGTGGAGCTGACGCTGAAATCATTAAGTATTTGGTTATATCATCGCTGGTCTCACTGAACTCTTCTGAATTCTACATGTCATGTGTGGTCTGGCGTCTCCTTACCAGCAACAGGACCCAGGTTCAAACTAGTCATTTCCCTAAAAAACACGTTCAGAGCGTCGTTGCGCGAAAGTGGTAGGGAGACACGATATAGAACAACAGACATCACGCAGAATGTTAGACTCTTACTTTCACACAGTACACAAGTGTGGACAGCCTCGTCATCATCACTTTCTATCCCTGCACAAGTGTCGTGGGCCCAGCGTCCGCAGCTAACACACCGTATCCAGCCTCCTTCAGAGAAGTCATAGGAGTATAAACATTTTTCACTGTCTTCCTCGTTGTCATTCGACCTCAGTTTATTATCCCTTGAGCATGAAGGGGTGGTTAAGACGTCAGTAACGTTCGTCACTTTTTTGTTGTCATTATGTCCTTTTGGTGGTATCCCAGGTTTATTAAACGTCTTTGAGAAGAGTTTTCGTTTACATGCAGCACGTTTGGGGGCTCCTTTTCGTTTAATTTCTTCAGATAGTGGTCTCCTATGACGAGATTTGGTTAAAACAAGGGGTTTTCCACGCCTGTTAGATGGTTTCCTTTTGGTTTTTTTATCCACCTTTGGAATAGCCAACACCATTTCAGGGCTGTTAACCTGAAAGTTAGACGAAACAGAGGCTTGATTGTCAGTTATTAATTGTTCAGGTGTTTTACGTCTTGACAACATCTCTGGTATTTGGTCTTCCGTTTCTGTAACTTCAGATGTGTGAGCTTGATGAATGTCTGTAGTTGAACAGGGAAGGTAATCATTTCTTGAAACACATTTCTGTTTATAGGCCAAATGCCTGTTTTCCGAAAACCGTTCACTGCTTTGGACATTGTAGCCGAATGAATGAAGGCTTTGCCAAATAAACTTGCGATCTGATGAAGCGTAACAACGTTTCCAAGATGGGTGCGAAACCACGATCTTACTTCATCTTCGCAAAATTTACGGAGAGGTTTCATAAATGCCATGTCCAATGGTTGAAGACGGTGTGAGCAGTGTGGTGGCAAACACAGCAGGATAACCCCATTTTCGCGGGCCACATCTATCAGTTCTAAATTCTTGGTGTGCGTTTCGTGGCCATCCAATATGAGAAGTATTAGTCTTTCCTTTGAAGCTCCAGTAAATGCAATAAACATCTTAAACCAAGTCAAGAATAGTTCTTTCGTCATCCAACCAGTTTCTTGGACTTCTGCCTAGGCACCAGGGGGCAGGCCAGTCTCAAACGCTTGTTGCATTCGTTTTCGAGGATAAATTAACATAGGTGGTACCCCGACGCTGAAACACAGATTTCTGCAGTCACAGTCTGGCCTCTTTCTGATGAAGTAACTGCTCCCACCTGTCTGCGCCCTTTCAAAGCAACCACCTTTGTGTGACTTTTGCAATGACTGTTAAACCAGTCTCATCGCAACTGAAAATTCTGTCTCCCGCAAACTTGAATGTGTCTAATTGACTTTCTAACATATCGAAAAAACCGATCTACAGCACCTCGATTAAACCCCATTGCTCGTGCGATTGGTGTGGCCTCTGGTTTTCCTGTTGTTAAGGTAGGATTTCGTGCAAGAAACCCATTAAACCAATCTCTTCCAGCAGATTTGGCTGCAGTATTAAATGGATGTTTGATGTTGTTTCGTTCAGCAAGCTGAAAAGCAAGTTCACAAAGTACTTTAAGTGTTAGGCCAAAATACTGTCCTTCCATCTGTGTTAAGTAGTCTTTAAGTTCTGCCTCTTGTTCTGGGGTAAACACACTAGTGATTGGTCCTAACCTTTTCACAACTGTATAGCAAAGATTAGCACGTATCTTTGCCACATGTTGTTCAATCGTTGTCTGTAGCACGTTGAACTGTCGAGCAGCCCTGAAAGGACCCATATGACCTTCTACAACAGCATTTACAGTGCCTTCCATTGACTCCAATCACCAATCTTGCCTAGACGTTAGTCGCCGATACTTGCGAACCATCTGAAATAAAACACGTGGAACGTAGGAACGTACTATTGTGTCAGATCATTCCTGGTAATCTATATTATATAGTAAATACCATATTTCCAACAGTCAGTCGTTAAAGCAAAGCAAGAATACTGACTTTGCAAGTTTTATGTATTTTTATTCACCATATAACCCAGGGCATACTTTGTAATTAATTAGGAAACGTTGAAATAACGAATACCACTCTATTTACAATTGTATTCAACGTATAACGTACGTGTTCAAAACCCGCAGCGAGGTAAACACATGAGACGATAAGAACGTAATGGTTGGACAAATAGTAGGGGCGAGACGGGGAAGCTCCCCATTTTGACCCACCCCGTCTTGCCCCCTACCATGCTGTCAGGTTATGTTAAGCCTACATGAACACTATTTAGTGAACATGGACTACTGACACAGTAGTTTGCTGTTAATAAGACGTACTATTCAGTGCTATATATACAGTCTGGACAAATGTTCACGAAACACAGGTTTTAGGACCTCGAAAGGTGTAAAACACTGCAAATCAGTATTAGAATTGTACGTACCTTGCAAAGCTCACAGAAACCCCATCGAAACTAAGGTTCAGAAATGTCAGCACACTGGGACCTGTGTATTGATGATGTTGACGTATCTATCCACAGATGGCAGCACTCTAACTGTAGATTATAGCCCTTCTCCGTCTTACCCCACCTCCCCGTCTTGCCCCGCCTTCCCCTATAAAACGACTTAACAATGGAAGCGAACTTGAAGACAAAAATATAACAAGGAAAGAATAAGTAAATGATGACGAGTTGAAATGTATGATACTGCAGGAATAATTCAACGCATCACTGAAAGATGAATGCCAAAACGAGGCACCTGGACTAGATGACAACCGTTCCAATTAGTGGAAGCCTTAGAAGGGATAGCCATGACAAAAAATCTCCACTGCTATGCAAGATGTATGAGAGAGACGAAATACCCAAACACTTCAATGAGAATTTAATAATTCCACTTTCAAAGGAGCAGGTGTCGTCAGGTGTGAATATAAGCACAATATCATAATTAGTACATCATGTTTGAAAAATGCTGACACCAATTATTTGCAGTAGAAACGAAAAACTGTTAGAAGCCGAAGCGTTTGTGAAATGGACGATAGGGCATCGCATCTCACGCTTTGATAACACCACCATCATTCCGCACTGCACCAGCGGTGGACTGGCTTTTACTGAGTTGACCCCTATTAAGTGCTCCTTCGTCGTAAAGCGTGCGCTAGTGTTTAGTTTTGTAGTCCACTTCAACTCGTCCTACCACAATATTAGGGTGAATGTGCCGTACGTGTTCTTGATATGTTGTCGTCACTGTCCCATGTTCTCGCCACATACTCAATAATACAGTAACCTTGTCTGTAGAAAACGATTTCACTATACCATTGTTCAATAGCCTATATTCTACAGTCCATGACTTTCCGTCCTCCGCCGGATGTTAAGTTCAAATGGTTCAAATGGCTCTGAGCACTATGCGACTTAACTTCTGAGGTCATCAGTCACCTAGAACTTAGAACTAATTAAACCTAACTAACCTAAGGACATCACACACATCCATGTCCGAGGCAGGATTCGAACCTGCGGTCGTAGCGGTCGCGCGGTTCCAGACTGAAGCCCCCAGAGCCGCACGGCCACTCCGGCCGACGGATGTCAAGTGTTCATAATAAAATGTAGTTCGGTAACATGTATATACAACAGACGTGTACTCTTTGTGTAGGAATCAGGATCACAAACTACAAGAAAAGTGGGTTTACAGTCACTGAATATCTTTCATAGACGACTCTGTCCTGAATCTATGCGCTCCTGCATAGTCTAAGGTTCAAATGGTTCAAATGGCTCTGAGCACTATGCGACTTAACTTCTGAGGTCATCAGTCGCCTAGAACTTAGAACTAATTAAACCTAACAAACCTAAGGACATCACACACATCCATGCCCGAGGCAGGATTCAAACCTGCGACCGTAGCAGTCGCTCGGTTCCAGACCGTAGCGCCTAGAACCGTACGGCCACTCGGCCGGCCATAGTCTAAGGATTACATAATATACCGGACAGGACAACAATGTCTATTTATGGGATAAAACTCTACATGTGCATGGAGTGTTAGATTAAATCAAAATGTGGACGTCAGATATCTCTTTTTTTATTGCACTTTATTACACTGCTGACCGCAGCTCGTGGTCTTGCGGTAGCGTTCTCGTTTCCCACGCACGGGGTCCCGGGTTCGATTCCCGGCGGGGTCAGGGAGTTTTCCTGCCTCGAGATGACTGGACGTTGTTGCGTCGTCTTCTCATCATCATTCATCCCCATCACGGTCGGAGGAAGGCAATGGCAAACCACCTCCACTAGGACCTTGCCTAGTACAGCGGTGAGGGTCTCCCGCACGTCAACTACGCTGCTCGGAGTATGGGACCTCATCATCATCATCATTATACTGTTGCTGTGGTCAGTGTAATGTAACCCACTACCAAACAGTTTGCTTCCGGAACAATTAAGTACAAGCATTTCATTTCATTTCCTCTCTTTTGAATACACTACATTAGAGACACGGTAACATGACTTAATACAGACACATAAATCATATGTAAGTGACATTTAAAGCATTGGTGATTTGTATTGTCACACTGTTATAATGTTCTCTTATTTGTTTCATGAATAATATACCTGGTATACTCCAATAAAGGATAAATGGAAATAAAAAAAATTGTTGAGAATAAACAAAAACAAAATTATACCATTGGAAAAGCCATACAATTTTTACAGTTATTGAAAGTTTACTGTCTGCACTATGATGTAATAGAAAAAGTGAGGATTCTATCGTCTATTTCTCTTCTCCTGAGCGTAAAACGAATTCATACCTCAGCTGCACGTATTCAAAGTAGGCACTGCTTCGTAGATTAAGTTTCGCGAATTCTGCAACACTAGTCAGCTTTAACAGTGGGTTTCTTGTTTTTATAAAATGGCTGACTTCATCTACAGCCGAGCGCGATGGCACAGCGATGGTTCATTGTTTATGTCAGGAATATCGTATTCCAGAACATTCTTGTTCAACAATACTCGCAGTTTGTGTGTTTGTTGATATTAATTTGGATTAACTGATTTCAGATACACGATTTCAGTTATTTTACGTGTCCCAGTAAAGATCGAGAAATTATCTATAATGGAATCCGAAACACTATGTGAAACGGAATTTCACTCCGATGAGAGTGAATCAATAAAACCTTCGGCTCGCGAAACTGAATCGCGTGCTGAAACCTAAATAATTAATGCTCTAGTTAATTCCACTGCCAGCCATTTATATGATCCAAATACCATAACAATTCAGTTTAATGGAAATGATGAGGTCTGAGCTGTCAGTAAGTATAGGTAGAGAAACGTTCACTACGCGAAATGAAATGTCAGACTGGTTGTCAACTAAACTTTCATCAGAAATGTAATCTAAATTGTCATCTGAAATTTCAACCAGAACGATCAAACAGTAATAAACAATTAGATTCGTAACTGACACACGTAATGCAGCCTCTAGCTGATAATCTTTTACCTCAGAATGGCCTGAAGTGAACCCATACGGAGAATTCATTAGATGAAAACTTAGCGAAATCAGAAGATAACAATCACTTTACGACACAAATCAGTAAAGTACCACAGGAGCAGTCGGATGCAAAGCAGTTAAGTCCCATAAGATTTCACACACATTTGAACATTTTTTTTTTGAAACTAATTTAAGGATATTGATCTGTAATTTTCGCTGTCTTTTCATTTACCCTTTTATATACAGGACTCACCTGCACTTTTTTCCATTCGATAGGGACTTTCCAGTGGGCGAGAGATTCGCAGTAAATACGACCTAAGTAAGGGAGTAGTCTTTCTAAGACCGAACTGGAATTTCATTTGGATCTGCCAACTTTTTTGCTTTCAAATCTTTCAGTTACTTCTCAGAGCAAGGGAGCCTATTTCTGCATTCTCCATACGATAGTATGTTCGACAGGCAAACAACGGTATGCCTGTACGATCCTCCTCCATGAAAGATTTTTTAAATTTGAAATTTAAAACTTCAACTTTGCTTTTGCTGTTTTCTAATCTCGGGCAACACTGATTGACGAGAGACTAGATAGAAGCCTGCTATCCGCTTATTGATTTTGTGAAGGATCAGAATTTTCTCATGTTCTCGGCAAGAGCCTTTGCTGTCGCAAGACAGTGCAAGTTGTATGCTCCGCACATCGACCTTTTATAGATGCATGAATTTGTACTAACTTTTGCCTGTCGATATTTCCGCATCCATTTTTGAGCTGAGAGTGCAATAGCTCCACTTCCCCAGCATTTTCCGAATTATGTTATTAAACCACGATGGGCCTTCTATGTCCTTAATGCACTTACTCAGCACATACATCTCTAGAGTGTCAGTGAAATCAGGCCTGTTTGAGGCTACACGGTCTAAACTATTTCCAATGCATGTGAGTTGTTGAACTAGCTACTCACAGGGAACCTCCCCATCGCACTCTCCTTATATTTAGTTATAAGTTGGCACAGTGGATAGGCCTTGAAAAACTGAACACAGATCAATCGAGAAAACAGGAAGAAGTTGTGTGGAACTATGAAAAAAATAAGCAAAATATACAATCTGAGTAGTCTATGGCATCATAGCCAACATCAAGGAGAGTGTAAGTTTAGGAGCGCCGTGGTCCCGTGGTTAGCGTGAGCTGCTGCTGAACGAGAGATCCTTGGTTCAAGTCTTCCCTCGAGCGAAGAGTTTACTTTTTTAATTTTCGCAAAGTTATGATCTGTCCGTTCGTTCACTCACGTCTCTGTTCACTGTAATAAGTTTAGTGTCTGTGTTTTGCGACCGCACCGCAAAACCGTGCGACTAGTAGACGAAAGGACGTGCCTCTCCAATGGGAACCGAAAACATTTGATCGCAAGGTCATAGGCCAACCGATTCCTCCACAGGTAAACACGTCTGATATATTCTATACGACACTGGTGACGGCATGTGCGTCACTTGACAGGAATATGTTATCGACCCACCTATCTTATACACTTGGCGAATGGGTAAAAAGACTCTTCTACTTTGCCCGTTTTAAGTTTTCTTGTGGATGTGATAATCACTCCCAAAAAAGTGATGAAAACATAAGAGTTTGTCAGATAATAATTGTCTGAAATTAAAAAATTAAATTTTTCACCGCAGGGAAGACTTGAACCAAAGACCTCACGTTACGCAGCTGCTCACGCTAACCACGGGACCACGGCGCTCGTGGGCTCACGCTGTCCTTGGTGTTGTATATGGTCCCATGGACTACTCAGTCTGTATATTTTGCTTATTTTTTTCATAGTTCCACACAACTTCTTCCTGTTTTCTCGAGTGATCTTTGTTCAGTTTTTCAAGTCCTATCCACTGTGCCAACTTATAACTAAATCTGAGGGGGGTGCGATGGGGAGGTTCCCTTGTCAGAGTTTTTCGATAATGTATTCAGAACTACTTCAGAAGACTATCTGACTGACCATCCACAATGAATCCAAAGATGTCCAAGTCTGTAGTCGCCAGGTTCAAATCACGTCGTGTTAACGTTTCATAATCGAGACACTGTGCGTAGACTTTCTTTGAACGATTCTTCAACCGTTACGGCAGAGTCAGGTGGGCGTTAAAAACATCCCATGATTAACTTGATTTCATCTAGGACAGTTATTCGAGTGTAACTGATGTGCAGATAACTTCACAATCACAGTTAACTTAGACCTCGACACGCAATCTGTGTTTTCGATTCACGTTCCCTGCCTCGCTAAATATTTTGAGCATTATACTTCGCATTTCATTCAGCTGTTGGTTATAAGTATGATTTGAGGGGGTCAGTTTTCCTGGAGTGCGGTAAATTCGGGAACATTGTTACTAATGATTTGGCAATTTACTGTTTAAATTTTGACTTTAGGAGTGTCTCTACTTTGCTCTCTGTGTATTAGCAGACGATCATTCGTCAGAAGTCTTCAAACTAATGTCTACCAACTAGTCTTAAAAAATAAATATATAAAAAGTAAAAAAATAAAAAAATAAATACACTCCTGGAAATGGAAAAAAGAACACATTGACACCGGTGTGTCAGACCCACCATACTTGCTCCGGACACTGCGAGAGGGCTGTACAAGCAATGATCACACGCACGGCACAGCGGACACACCAGGAACCGCGGTGTTGGCCGTCGAATGGCGCTAGCTGCGCAGCATTTGTGCACCTCCGCCGTCAGTGTCAGCCAGTTTGCCGTGGCATACGGAGCTCCATCGCAGTCTTTAACACTGGTAGCATGCCGCGACAGCGTGGACGTGAACCGTATGTGCAGTTGACGGACTTTGAGCGAGGGCGTATAGTGGGCATGCGGGAGGCCGGGTGGACGTACCGCCGAATTACTCAACACGTGGGGCGTGAGGTCTCCACAGTACATCGATGTTGTCGCCAGTGGTCGGCGGAAGGTGCACGTGCCCGTCGACCTGGGACCGGACCGCAGCGACGCACGGATGCACGCCAAGACCGTAGGATCCTACGCAGTGCCGTAGGGGACCACACCGCCACTTCCCAGCAAATTAGGGACACTGTTGCTCCTGGGGTATCGGCGAGGACCATTCGCAACCGTCTCCATGAAGCTGGGCTACGGTCCCGCACACCGTTAGGCCGTCTTCCGCTCACGCCCCAACATCGTGCAGCCCGCCTCCAGTGGTGTCGCGACAGGCGTGAATGGAGGGACGAATGGAGACGTGTCGTCTTCAGCGATGAGAGTCGCTTCTGCCTTGGTGCCAATGATGGTCGTATGCGTGTTTGGCGCCGTGCAGGTGAGCGCCACAATCAGGACTGCATACGACCGGGGCACACAGGGCCAACACCCGGCATCATGGTGTGGGGAGCGATCTCCTACACTGGCCGTACACCACTGGTGATCGTCGAGGGGACACTGAATAGTGCACGGTACATCCAAACCGTCATCGAACCCAACGTTCTACCATTCCTAGACCGGCAAGGGAACTTGCTGTTCCAACAGGACAATGCACGTCCGCATGTATCCCGTGCCACCCAACGTGCTCTAGAAGGTGTAAGTCAACTACCCTGGCCACCAAGATCTCCGGATCTGCCCCCCATTGAGCATGTTTGGGACTGGATGAAACGTCGTCTCACGCGGTCTGCACGTCCAGCACGAACGCTGGTCCAACTGAGGCGCCAGGTGGAAATGGCATGGCAAGCCGTTCCACAGGACTACATCCAGCATCTCTACGATCGTCTCCATGGGAGAATAGCAGCCTGCATTGCTGCGAAAGGTGGATATACACTGTACTAGTGCCGACATTGTGCATGCTCTGTTGCCTGTGTCTATGTGCCTGTGGTTCTGTCAGTGTGATCATGTGATGTATCTGACCCCAGGAATGTGTCAATAAAGTTTCCCCTTCCTGGGACAATGAATTCACGGTGTTCTTATTTCAATTTCCAGGAGTGTAAATACCGTGTGCAATCCTCAAGTACTCTGCTACCCAAACAGTTGCCTCCACCAGTCAGACCTAGGAGTAAAATGTAGACGTTCTCATTGGCTGTCTCCTGCTCCTGCCTTTGGAAACACCGGCTGTCATGGAGTAGTTACTTGCCCTCAAAATCCATCTAGTTGCTTCCAAGCGTCAACCATTTATGAGAATTCGGGAAAACACGGCCAGCTTAGCTTTGCGCCGACTTGAAAAGGCCCTTCCCCCTACAAGCGGAAACTATCCATCGCGACTTTAGTAGCAAATAAGCCTAGCACATATGGGTTGTCGGGTGATAATATGTTACAGAATACTGAATTTTATAATGAAATTTATAAGTTTGGGAATTTAAATACAACATGATACAAACGTTCTTGCTATTTGATAGCCCTTTCGTGACCAAATTACTTACAGAGGTGCCGACCTTTCTGAGCCGTGCATGGCTCGCCGTCCCACCATTTGATATTTTACACCCTGTTTTAACGTATTTCCATCTCACCACGTTGATTTAAGTTACTGGCGTTACTGAGTTGCTGTTTTGCCTGACCGTCATCGGCGCTAGTGGCGCGTCTCGATATGTCCCCTCTGATAGGATCTTTGCTCAGCTGCTGTTACTTCCCGGTTGTCATCTGTCGGGAAGTCAGTCGGAACATGCGGGGAGTTCCGGTCGTGATTTGAGCCCTGCCAGGGAGTTACAACGCTTCTGGAACGCAGCCCGGACAGCCAGTCGCCGGCTTGCAGCAGCAGTGAGCCCTACGTGGACATCGCCACATCGCCCAACCCACCGTTGCCGCCACGCATCACTTAAGCCGGGCCTGACTTTTGGTGGATTGTTGCTCGGTCGGTTGGTCCGAGGACATCTCCGTGCGGTGTAGTCGACTGGGCCCGCTGGCGGGTCTCTGCACGGTGTCGGAGTCTGTCTGGAGTTGTCCGATCGGTACGAGCATCGTCGCTCGCCGACCCAGGACGCGGAAGGTTGAGTGGTTTTGAGCATTACGTTGTCGGTTCCGGCGTTGCTGTTGTGGAGGTTTTCGTGTGAGCAACAACGAGTAAAGTGTTCAAGATAGCCGCCGTCAGGTTGAATTGATCAAATTAATTTATCCATGGTCAAGTGCACCAGTGGAATTTTCTGCCTTGTTGTCGTTAGCGTTCTGGTTACTTGCCCTGGCCGCTAACGTAGTTTTAGGCAGTGTCTTTCCCTCATCTGTTGTTGCTGCCCAACATGGTGTGTAGTTTTGGCATTCGCGTTTGTTTCGGGATAGTGATGCTTGCAATTATTTTTTTTTTTTTTTTGGGGGGGGGGGGGGGGGAGGCTTGAATTCTCGTGTACTCCATCGTGGCAAGCAAGCGGTTTGTCGGTCGGTCCGTGACTGTCCCTTGGTTGGGCACGAATTAAGAGTAGTTGGACTCACCACCTGTTTCGGCTAAGTGAACGAGGGCAGACCGATCCACTGGAGACTCCAGAGTGCTGTCCTCTTAATTATCCTTTGTAAGACGTATGCATTGCCGGCGATGGGCGAGCCATGGCAGAGTCTCTGACCAGAGAGTAGTATGTAGTTAGTTGTTGCTTGTCGCGAGTCGGCGTCAGTCGGCATTAGTAGTCAGTCTGTAGTAGTCGTCAGTCCGAGCTAGTAAGCAGTAGTCTGCGGTAGTATGCGGTAGTCGACAGGAGTCGGCGCGTGCTTGCGCGTGTCTGCAGTCTGCTCTGGTCGGGACTCTGGAGGATGAGTATTATTGTAGAAGGTAAAGAAGTAGCCTTGCGCATATCTAGTAATGTATATTAACTGTCATTAATTTGTTTTTAAAAAATGCCCCAATAATAATTTTTATAACATAAAGTAATTTTTTAAAGAAAAGCATTCATTTCAATTTAAAGAATATTTCCAATGCATGATCATTCCTTCCAAGAATCAAAAAAAATATACGCCAGCATTGCACGAAGCTTTGCCAAAAAATTTCTACATAAGAGCAGATATATTTGCAGTTTTTTTGAGGTAAGAATTTTTCCTTTTTTTATTCAGAATACAGGGCCGAGGCGCAGCGCTGCTGCCGTCATAAAATTTACCAGGTTACTGAATTTTTTTAAAATTATTTCCGGATTTACGAATTGAATTTTGTGGTTACATTAAATGTGAATGCATTTCAGCATAGAGATCATAAATGGGAGCCAATTTTGTTCAGAGGTTACATTAAAATTAATTTTGTTCAGAGGTTACAATACATAAAAAATTCATTTAATTATTATTTTGTGCGAGGTTACACTTGGTTCATGGTTCATCATTTATTTAAATATTTTTGTGGGGACGTTACACATGGTTCATGGTTAACTTAATAATTTATATTTTTGTGGGGAGGTTACACCTTTTAGCAGTGTTAATGTTGTTGTAATTTAACTGTATTTTATATTTTTAATTTGGCAAGTTTACTTGTGGGCCTTCAACCCTGGAAATATGTTCTCAGAGTTTCCTTCAAGTCCAAACATTATCGCCTTCTGCTCTTCAAAGCTTATTGTAATTTCCTCTGAAAGATTTTACAAGTTATTGTGATTATTCCGCCGTTGGTGTTGCAAAAAGGAAATTTTTAAACTTAATGTATTGTTTTACCGATTGTTGCAATATATAAATTTCCTTAATTTGCAGACTTTAACTTTGCGGCTTTCGGCCATCTTACTGCGTTTGTTTATCTCTTTCTGTAAACCTTGTCGGCCATCTGCACTGTTGGCATCTTAAAACATTGTGGCCTTCTGCCTTCAGTAATCATC
This sequence comes from Schistocerca americana, assembly GCF_021461395.2. Classification (NCBI taxonomy): domain Eukaryota; kingdom Metazoa; phylum Arthropoda; class Insecta; order Orthoptera; family Acrididae; genus Schistocerca; species Schistocerca americana. The sequence goes on from NC_060120.1 coordinate 42,573,459, forward strand.
GAAGTATATTTGGAATTTTGAAGATTTAATCGGGCGGCCTTCAGCCGCTCCGCATGCTGATCTCATATATGTGTACGATTTATCTTATTCGTAAATTTAACTGTGTGTCATGTATTTTCAAAATTTAACTCATTCTAAAGCATCTTTTTGGAGGTTCAGCAGCGAAGCAAATTTAATTGTTTCAAAAGTGTATTAGTGAACTAAATGATAATAAATTACAATTGTGAAATGAATCCGACCGCAACTCCCTTGGCCCTTTCCGAAATCCTAATTATCTGTTAGACCTGCGTGATTTAGCGGGCGTATCACCTTCTATGAGTATTTTACTGGGCTGAGAAACCACTCGTAACATGATAGTTCATATACTATAACTGAGAGGTTAGCCTATAGATGCAAGAAAATTATCGATAACTATTGTTCCCAGTTAAGTCTAGAGTGAACCCAGTCAGAAACTAAAACGATTATTATTTATTTTAAGTACAAAACATCTTAAATATTACATGTACATGTATCAGTTTCTGTTGTCCTTTATCACTAAGATGATGTACCACGAAACTTAGAGAAGCATGGTATTATACACAAAGGCGCACAGCACCTGCTACACATTATTCATGCCCTCTTGCATATGTTCTTTGTGCGACTTTCGCTGCATCTTCCGTTAGTCGCACCTTTTGGGGCCAGATGAGACCCAGCTTTCTGCACTCGTGCTTCATCGGGAATTCCAGACATGTCTCTTTTCAGAGTTTGGGAATTCACTGGCCTCCCTCCTCGCTTACAAGAAAGCAGCCAGAGATGAGTTGCCTTGCCGAGTGTAACCGAAAATTTCGCTGGTCTGCTTCCATCTTTAGAAAATTCCATATAGTGCATGAACTGACAACTGCCAAATCTACTAGAAATAAAAAAAAGCCTTACCACCACTTCAGTGGATGACTAAAGTATGCCATTCTCACAGCCGATCAAATCAATCAGCTCCTCCCATAATTTTATTCTACTCTGCTGCAGCCAAAGGGCAGTATACTTGACTTCTGTTACCATCTTTACTCACTCTCAAAACAGTTGTTATGTGTTTTTTTTTAATTTTTTTATTTTGCTAATTTGATAATATACACACAGACTTACTATCCTGTCATTTGACTGCAGCAATGCATGACCTGACAGCAAACTCATATTCTCCTCTGCTAAGTTTTGAATTTTTTCAGCACGTCTGGAAAATCCTTCTTATTTAAATAAACAGTTCCAACGGTGTGAAATCCATTAGAGTGTACCTCTTTCATTCGATATGTCATCAAGTGCCATCAGCGTTTCGGTTTGAACCACTGCGTTTGTTAGTGTAACCACAACGTCGTCACCCAAGGCCTGTCACTTTGTCTTTTCTTCCACTTACTATGTCGATGCATATAATCAAAAAAATGGTTCAAATGGCTCTGAGCACTATGGGACTCAACTGCTGTGGTCATAAGTCCCCTAGAACTTAGAACTACTTAAACCTAACTAACCTAAGGACATCACACACATCCATGCCCGAGGCAGGATTCGAACCTGCGACCGTAGTGGTCGTGCGGTTCCAGACTGTAGCGCCTTTAACCGCTCGGCCACTCCGGCCGGCGATCTATATAATCCACCCAGTCCTTACATCAGTTCAGCACCACCCTTTATAGTCATACTTGACTGGTTTCCTTGCCGTGTATTGTTTTAGTGTTGAACATACTTTGAAGACTACCAGATGTATGTTAACTGCTGAAACAGACGAACGGTTATACACTTCTTACAACTTCTTTGATTAAGCACTGATGAAAAGTTAGATTTTTTGCAGCTTGTCGTATCCTGGTTTATAGTTACTAGGATGGTATCTGTTCTTTCGGACATGTCCGAAAGAACAGATACCATCTTAGTAAATATATATAGTTTAGGCTCACCGGCCACTTGACCGTCTTCGTCTTCTGTGCGAATGCACAAACAGTGCCGAACTCTTACGGGAATCGGCAACGCGCCGCGAGTAATGAGTATAATGGGCGGGGGCATTACGCATGTAGTGCGGGACAATACGTTGAGAATGTGGGTTTCGTGGGAGACGTGCCAGAGATAAATCTCTGCAGTCACGCTATCCTCTGTGTCCTCAGTGGCTCAGATGGACGCCGGCACGGTAGCTCAGCGTGTTCGGTCAGAAAGCCGGTTGGCCTCTGTAATAAAAAAAACTGAATGGAGGTATCAACATACGAACTTGAACGGATGTCATTGTGATGTCCGCAACGACCAAACACACCGATCAACAACGAACAAAAAAAAAAGAAAAAAAGAGAGAGATGGATAGAGCGTCTGCCATGTAAGCAGGAGATCCCGGGTTCGAGACCCGATCGGGGCACACATTTTCATCTGTCCCCGTTGACGTATGTCAACGCCTGTAAGCAGCTAAGGGTGTTTATTTCATTGTAATTACATCCTGGTTTTCCCGTTTTAACGCATGCTGTTGTTACTACAGTGCCGATTCTCAACTTCATTTTTGTATCGATGCTTTGTCATAACTGATGAGATAGCAGTTACACCAACAACAGGACCGCTACACCAGTAATTTCCAAGTTGGAAAGCTCTTGTATAAATTAAACTCCGCCCGAACAGGTGATGAAGGCCCAACAGTACCGACTGGCCGCCGCGTGTCATCGTCAGCCCACGGGCGTCACTGGATGCAGATATGAAGGGGGGTGTGTTCAGCACACCGCTCTCCCGTCAGTTTTGTCATTTTACGAGACCGGAGCTGCTACTTCTCAATCAAGTAGCTCCTCAGTTTGCCTCACAAGGGCTGAGTGGAGCCCGCTTGCCAACAGCGCTCGGCAGACCGGACGGTCAGCCATCCAAGTGTTAGCTCAACCCGACAGCTCTTAACTTCGGTGATCTGACGGGAAACGATGTTACCACTGCGGCAAGGCTGTTGGCCCAGAAGCTCATGTACTTCTTTTCCTCCCTGACTTCACTATACGAGTACATCTTCCTTGCTTTGCAGGGACATTCAGCAAGTAATGCAACTCACTTTCTTTTGCACGGTAAATTTCAGTTGAAAAAATGTGGAATTTGTTAGGAGACATCGTAGAATATTCCCTCTTCAATCAGTATAGTATCATGAACTTGCGACAAGTGACGGCACTATAGATGTGTCACCTGCAACACAGGTCGGTTCCAGGCAGAGAGCTGGATTGAGTCTTTTTTGGCGGAAAACCGGAGCCTCGCAGATACTCATAGGCGCTTGTAGAATGTCCTCGGAGAACTGGCAGTGAACAAAATCATGGTGAGTCGTTGGGTGAGGCGTCATTCATCACCGCAACACGGTCACGCAAACCTATCCGATTTCGAACATTACCGCCGAATGAAAGCAGCGGTGACTTTGCATCGTTGGAACATACGGACACCCCCAGTCGAGGTGATCGATGGAACGTAATCAAACACCTCGCTCCACTAGAGGTCCCTACTGGTAGCGCCGAGACACTCGTCCGCCAGTTGTGGCACGCAAAGGTGTTTGCCCGCTGGGTCCCTCGCCGCCTGACAGAAGATCATTAAGAGCAGCGACGGACCATTTGTACGTAATTTCTTGCCCGGCACGCGGCTTATCGTGACAGTTTTTGTCGAACATCTTCACAGGCGATAAAACGTGGGTTTAGCTCCCAACCGGAAGCAAAATGGCAGTTCATTACTTCCGAAGAAAAAGTCCAAAGCTGCACGCTCAGCCGGTACAGTCATGGCGATGGTCTTCTGAGATACTGAAGGGGTTTTTCTGTTTGATGTTCTCCCTCACGATGCAACAATCAACACTGAAGTGTAGCGTGCTAGCCTCAGCAAACTGAAGAAATGACTTCAGGGTGCTCGTCGCCACAAAAATGCGAAAGGAATTCTCCTTCTCTATGACAATTCGTGGCCTCAGACGAGTCTGTACGCCAGAGAGCTCACAAAACTTCACAGGACTGTTCTTGCTCATTTACCCTACAGTCTGGAACTCACCACGTCCGACCTCCAGTTGCCTGGCCCAATGAAGGATGCACTCCACGGGAAGCAGTACGTGGACGATGTGGAGCTTATTGATGCAGCAAGATGTTGGTTCTGAAGTCGACTGGTAGAGTGGTACCATGAGAGCATACAGGTCCTGCCAGTAATGTGGTGTAAGGCCGTCAAATTGAACCAAGGTTATATTGAAAAACAGAGTTCTGCAGTCAAGAAAGTGGGGAATAATGTGGTGTAATGGCATCATGGATAAAACCAACCTGCTTTCAGGAAAAAATGTATTACTTTACTTATTGAACGCCCTTCATAAGTTTGTTTGATTGCAAACGTGTAGCAACAGGTCTTCTGCAAATAGGGACGGGAAATACACCGTTTCAGTATCAGACTTCCAAGCATTAGCCTAATTCTCCGGACAGGCAGCACTTGAAGAGAAGGCCGAAACAGCTTTTTCTGGGGTCGAGGATACATGTTTCCATATTCACCATTTGCTAAAGTCAAATCGAAACCGTTATCATCACTTGACACGTTTTCGGTAATTTCGTTCAAAATCCGTGAAGTAGTCGGTGAGTCGATGTCTTCCTTAGACTCAGAGTCAGCATAGAAATCTGTGTCTCCTACATTTTCAGTTATGAGTGTAAAATTCTTAGAACCTATTCTGGTGTCACTCCAGGCATTCCAGACAATGAAACAGGAACAACAAACACGATGCCGATTTCAGAGCCACACAGCTATCACCTTACACACAGTTCTTTGCGATAAATAATTCCGACTAACTTACCCTGCAGTATTTCTGTAGTTTTCAGGAAAAGCTGGAAAGCTGGAAAGCACAGATTACATAAAAAGCTGCTGCGGTTGGATAATAGCTCCCGTTTCACTCTGGAACAGCACCTCTGCATTTATTGACTAATCATGCAAACATACAACAGCTTCTACATGCGCCGGCCGCTGTAGACGGTGCTTCAGTCCAGAACCGAGCTGCTGCTACGGTCGCAGGTTCGAATCCTGCCTCGGGCGTGGATGTGTGTGATGTCCTTAGGTCAGTTAGGTTTAAGTAGTTCTAAGTCCAGGGGACTGATGACCCCAGGTTTTAAGTCGATAGTGCATAGAGCCATTTCAACCATATCTTCTGCATGCCACTTGACAAACTAGGCGTTATTAACTATCACAGAGACGGCAGCACAAGATGGAAGTGGGCACACTGTTTACCACTGAGGGTACAGCGAAAACAAAAATGTTACTTTCCTTTGCTTGAGTAGTTAGGTGCCAGTGCCTCGTGAATAATCTGACTCCTCCCTCTGCTTATTCCACTTCGCACCCTCATGAGCAACTCAGTTACAGAATGTTATCGCGTTCTTTACAGTGCAGCACTGCAACCACAATAATTAGTTCCTCGCCGTTCTATGTGACTGGAATGTTTAAGTACTTGTCCTGGCTATGACTGCAACAGTCGAGCGCTGGATGTACAAGACACGTAGCATCAGCACATTTCAAAGTAGCTGCGTGCAAGGTACTTAACGCAATCGATACTTTTTAAAAATTTATCGAAGTTATCAGTTTATATGACATACATCTACACATAAACTTCGCAGTCTACTGTACAGTGCATAGCAGAGCGTACCACGTACCAGAATTACTTCTTTTCTGTCGAATTCCGTTCCCGTACCGAGCAGCAGAAGAAAATTTACACTCGCCATAATTCCTTTTATCTAATTCTCACGATATCTATGCGGTAGGAGCAATGGTGCCAGCAGGATTACCTCTCGACCTATCAATGTCTCGCGAAATCTACATCGCCTTTCTTCCAAGGATTCCTTACACGAGAATCCCTGTTACACTTTCTTATCACGTATACAGACCTTTTACGATCCTATTCGCGAGTCATTTAATTTGTTCATGTTCATTGTCATAACAACTTAATAAGAATTTCTAACACCGGTGCAGTCTCTAGAGCAGCTGAAACCATAAATTTTCTTCGAAGATGCACTCCTCTCCTTAAAACATTTCCAAAAATGTACATCTTTCAGTCACCTTCGCTAAATCGTATTTTACGTGTTCGTCCCGATCACATCCGTTTTCAGTGTTACTTACACAATGTGACGTGCTCAAGATACTCGCCACCAGTCTCGTAATCGGAAACTGTCGATTTATTTCTCTTTTTTATAGGCATTATCTTGAATTTATCCCTATCCAAAATGAACTGCCATTCATACCTGAATTGGAAATGTTATCCAAATCTTTCTTCATTTCGTTGCAATTATCCTACGACCATACTTTTCTATAGGCGACAACACTGTCAGTAAATAAACTTAAACCGTTAATGATCCATCCAACAAATCGTTCATGTATATTGTAGACTGCAGAAGCATTAATGCGCGACCTTGGCTGTCCACAGTGTTTCATTCATTTTTGTTGAAAATGCGCCATGTAGTGTAACGTTCTTCGCTCTGGAAGTCTAAGAGCCGGTGCCGTCATCGGTATGACATGGACAACTGAAGGCCAATAAGGTATCAGTTTCTAACTCAGTTATTCACGAGTGTAGACTCTTATTCTTGATGCAATTCCGCTTTCACTACGTTTATGGATTTCTGGACTGCTGACTTTTACATCACTTGTAACTGAGACATAACTAATGCTTCAGCTTACCACACATTTGTCGCTGTCATTTAGAACTCCTTCTCGTAGTAACTTTCATAATTGCTTTTTAATTTTGAATTTTTATGCTCTTAACCATTTTGCGAACCATGTTGTATGTTATTACATACACTATCTCAGCAAACGCATCCAGACATCTAGTAGATGTCTTTAATAAGGCGCGTGCCCACCCTTCCCCTTTGTGACAGCTTGAACTCTCCTGGAGGGACTGTCAATGATATCTCTCAATGCCTACGGAGGAATGGCAGCCCATTCATCCTCAAGATCCGAAACCAGAGAAGGTACGTGCGTAGAATGCTGGCATCTGGAGCGAGGCAGACGTTGTAACTTATCCAAAAAATGTACTGTTGGGTTCAGGCCAGGGCTCTGGGCAGGGCAGCCCGTATCAGCAATGTCATTTTCCACCGCAAACCATCCCCTCGCAGACGCTGCTTTATGAGAGGGTGCGCTGCCGTACTGATGCAGTCACAGTCCCCGAACTGTTCTACTGCATGCAATAGGCAGTGCTGTAAAATGTATTCACATCGTTATGGATTTAACATTTTCTTCAGCACGATAAGGATACCACATCCTAACCGGGAAAAGCAGCCCTGTAACGTACCACCAACTCCTCCTTACGTCATTGCTGGCGCTAAACATGACAGTAGGTAACATTCACTGGAACTGGCCAATCCCAAACCCTTCCATCGGGTTGCTATGGGTATAGTGTGATTTCTCGCTCCAGATCACTTGTTTCCAGACACCACTGCCCATAGGCATCCCTCTTTACACCACATCAAGCATCGTTTAGCACTGACTACAGAAAGAATATGTTATGAGAAAAGCTACTCGACCACTGTACCCCATTCCTTTCAACACAGTACGCAAAGTTATTGTGCCAGCTGGACCAATGGTAGTACTTTCGAAATCACGAATGAGTCCTTCCGCTGGTGTCAAGCGAGTTTTTACCATCACCATCCGCAATGCTCGATGCTCATTGTCCTTCAGTACATGAGGTCTGTCACATCTCCGTTCAGCTGTAGTGGTTCTCGTTTCCGCTTCACAATCAAATCTGTAAGTCAACCATGGCAGTTGTTACGTTTTTCTCTGTTGACACCAAAATAGTTCTTGCCCAATGTTATACTGGCAGATTTAGGTCTCTTGAAACTAGTGGTAGAATCCTCATTACATAAGTGTGTCCAGATAGTGTTGAGCATATGGTATACAGGGTGAGTCACCTAACATTACCGCTGGATATAATTCGTAAACCACATCAAATACTGACGAACCGATTCCACAGACCGAACGTGAGGAGAGGGGCTAGGGTAATTGGTTAATACAAACCATACAAAAATGCACGTAAGTATGTTTTTTAACACAAACCTACGTTTTTTTAAATGGAACCCTGTTAGTTTCGTTAGCACATCTGAACATATAAACAAATACGTAGTCAGTGCCGTTTGTTGCATTGTAAAATGTTAATTACATCCGGAGATATTGTAACCTAAAGTTGACGCTTGAGTACCACTCCTCCGCTGTTCGATCGTGTGTATGGGAGAGCACCGAATTACGTAGGGATCCAAATGGAACAGTAATGGACCTTAGGTACAGAAGAGACTGAAACAGCACCTTACGTCCACATGCTAACACCTTTTTATTGGCCATTTTCACTGACGCACATGTACATTACCATGAGGGGTGAGGTACACGTACATACGTGGTTTCCGTTTTCAATTACGGAGTGGAATAGAGTGTGTCCCGACATGTCAGGCCAATAGATGTTCAACGTGGTGGCCATCATTTGCTGCACACAATTGCAATCTCTGGCGTAATGAATGTCGTACACGCCGCAGTACATCTGGTGTAATGTCGCCGCAGGCCGCCACAATACGTTGTTTCATATCCTCTGGGATTGTAGGCACATCACAGTACACATTCTCCTTTAACGTACCCCACAGAAAGAAGTCCAGAGGTGTACGATCAGGAGAACGGGCTGGCCAATTTATGCGTCCTCCACGTCCTATGAAACGCCCGTCGAACATCCTGTCAAGGGTCAGCCTAGTGTTAATTGCGGAATGTGCAGGTGCACCATCATGCTGATACCACATACGTCGACGCGTTTCCAGTGGGACATTTTCGAGCAACGTTGGCAGATCATTCTGTAGAAACGCGATGTATGTTGCAGTTGTTTGGGTCCCTGGAATGAAGTGAGGAGCAATGAGGTGGTCGCCAATGATTCCGCACCATACATTTACAGTTCACGGTCGCTGTCGCTCTACCTGTCTGAGCCAGCGAGGATTGTCCACGGACCAGTAATGCATGTTTCGTAGATTCACTGCCCCGTGGTTTGTGAAACCCGCTTCATCGGTAAACAGGTAGAACTGCAACGCATTCTATCTTAATGCCCATTGACAGAATTGCACTCGATGATTAAAGTCATCACCATGTAATTGCTGATGTAGCGACACATGAAACGGGTGAAAGTGGTGACGATGCAGTATGCGCATGACACTACTTTGACTCAGTCCACCGGCTCTCGTAATGTCCCGTGTACTCATGTGTGGGTTCATGGCAACAGCAGCTAACACACCAACTGCACCCGCTTCTCCTGTGACGGCCTGTTACGGACCCGTTTGCGTGCTACGACCATACCTGTTGCATACAGTTGGCGGTAGATGTTTTGCAATAGGCGGCACGTTGGATGCTCTCTGTCCGGGTACCGTTCTGCATACACCCTGCAGGCTTCAGCTGCATTTCGTCGACACTCGCCATAGATGAGTATCATCTCCGCCTTTTCAGAGTTCGAATACACCATGGTCACAGTTCCTACAACACTACACTATCACAGACGTCTTGTAACATGGTGTCCTACAGTTGGTCCGCGTGCGGAGACGAATGCAGAGTAACAATAGCAGCAAGCGCTACATGCGGACACTGCGACAGCTAGACCAAACCACAACAGTGCACTACAGCCACACTCGTAAACACGGTCGTCATCGTAAACATGTCCCTGCAGATGCTGCTCGCCGACCGTGGCCCGTGTTTGTTACAACACGCAACTGAACGTCGGGGGTTTCAAGCGTCAACTTTAGGTTACAATATCTCCGGATGTAATTAACATTTTACAATGCAACAAACGGCACTGATTACGTATTTGTTTATATGTTCAGATGTGCTAACAAAACTAACGTGGTTCCATTTTAAAAAACGTAGGTTTGTGTTAAAAAACATACTTCCGTGCATTTTTGTATGGTTTGTATTAAACAATTACACTAGTCCCTCTCCTCACGTTCGGTCTGTGGAATCGGTTCGTCAGTATTTGATGTGGTTTATGAAATATATCCAGCGGTAACGTTAGGTGACTCACTCTGTATAAGAAAGCAAACAGCTGAAAATTTTGCGCAATAAAATACAATTAAAATAATATAAACAACGAAAATCACGGGCCCCTTTCCCTACTACTGTCATTTAGCGACAACCTGAATATCGTGATTATTTTGATTTTCATAGGGTAATATGAAGGAAATGAGCGGAGGGCAGAATACATTCTGTAATTTCCTCTCGTGGCCGTAAATTACGACACCCTAAAATTTATCAAGATCCATTAAAAACCTAAGAAACAGGAATAATCTTTTCATAGTGACGAATGACACTCGCATAACGGCGAACTGGTCTCAGGCCTTAAGAGTCACTACCTTTGTGAGGACACTCACTGTTGTTGTTGTGGTCTTCAATCCGAAGTCAGGCTGGATGCAGATCTCGAAAATGGTCTGTCCTGTGCAAAAATTACACGTCCTTTTTTTCCAAATTGTCCTGTAATTGACGTAAAAACCGAAACAAAAATATAAATAAAATTCGAATAAATTAATCCCCACCAATATAAGTAATACGAATCATTACTAGTGATTTCCAGTACTTAACTTTGCACATTACGATTTCTTATACTGACTTGCATGTAAACCTAAATAAGAAGGCCCTGTGAAGGCAGCTTGCACTTGGCTATAGGTAAGGGGGGCATGCGGTGGATGATAAACTAATAGAGGAAACAACCCAAACAGAATTCATAGAAGGCCCACAAGCTCACGTGTAAGGGACTTTTCCGGCCGGTCACACTAGACAATGCTTTGAGGAAAGCCGACTTGGCACTGGACGCACTAAAAGGCAAAATGCTGGTTGTATCTCTAGGTTGTGCTGGGGCAAAAGAGACTGTTTTTAACAAGCTGTGTGTGGTCCGGGGATGCATGCTGTTTTGGCAGGGTTCCGGAAGCAGGCCTATTGTGGACAGTTCTGCTAGCAGCCAGAATTCACCGAAATAAACTGGCCTTGAGATAACTTCTTGGAGAGAGGAATGAGCACAGAAAAATTTAGGGAAGCTCTGAAGATATGTGAGGCACCACCGCGACGTTCAGGTTCGTTCGGAACCCGAATGTTTAACAAACTTTAAAAACAGCTGGCACTGGTTAATCTAAACAATTTAGAACTAGACTTAAAAAAAAAAAACAGTTCTGCTTACAGAAGTCCTGCCTTATTGGCTAACTCACGAATGTAGACAGAGAGAGGGATAGAGTGGGACACAATCATGTAGAAGGCGAGCTACTACGGACAAGAAATACCCATTTGCAAGCTTCGCTGGGCTGAGAAAACCATTTGCGACGTGCTACGGTTTCTCTCTGTGCGCGAGATCGGGAGAAACACACTGGTTGCACTGGGTGATCACAGTAATTTTAGTTCCAAGTCACCCTTACCTAGTAAAACCACATGCTGGCTGGAGCCCCCACATGCTTCTGCACAAAAAAAAAGAAAAAAATATTATCACCCAAGCACCTACATAGCATGCATCCCATTGGGGTTCCGTAAAATGTGGTTGGATTTATTAACTAAATTGGCTACGTTAGGTCTCATGGGTGCCAACCACATACGCTACACTATTCCCAGTAATTTTAAATTAATGCCAAGTTTATAAAAACAAATGTTAGCAGGCAGGAATAATTTTTAGTGAACACAACACAGTTATAACTAACTGGAGTATATTTTAACTTGTTCAGGACAGATTTGAGTGAAATACTGTTAAGTGTTCTTGATTTGACCTCAGATATTTACCGAGTTAGTTCAGCAGCGCCACTCAAATATTAATCATAATCATTCAGCAATTATTCACTTAATGTTTCTTTGAAAATAGCTGAAACCCCAAGATGAACAAAGTTCCGGGCGGAGAATACTTCTCGAAAAATAATAATAAACCAAACACAATCCGAAGTCCAAAAGCAATCTGAAATCACTGTGTCCCACAGCGGTTGTTCAGAGTTAAAGTTCGACACGACTTCGCGGTACGAAAATATTCTAAGTTCAACTGGTGCCAGATATTTTCACAAGTCTCACAAACGCACCATAGAGAATTCTTCAAAGTCCAGCAGCACCCAACTGCTGATCACACTTCCACACGGCATCGCGGTGCGAAAATATTCTACGTCCAGTTCGTGCACGGACTTTCGCCAGTCGCACGTACTACCTCTTTCCACTCAACTGAATGACTGTCCCCTACCATAGAAAATGTCCGCCCTTAAAAGCCCTCTGTTTGAACACTCTGAAGTCAAATGAAGTTTGTTTGCACATAAAATTTACTTTTACACTTAATATAGATACAATAAGATGCTTGTAACACTTCTATCCAGATGGAAATTTTCCGCTGAATGCAGATTCATCATCAGAATTTCGGTACGGGATCATATTGTCATATTATTAAAATTTATGTGTTCTTCATATAGAATTTTGCATTATTTAAAATACTTTCAATGCATAAATAACTTATATTATTATTGTATTACCTATTTCGTTATGTCTAATTTTCCATACTGATACTATCTTTATAGTTCCTATTTTTTATTTATCAAAATTCTGCAGTTTTAATCACGAAAACAGCATTCCGGCTCCTCATTTGAATTTTTAAAACATGTAAAAAAAAGTTACATAGATATCTTAATACTACTCATTCAGACCTTTCATTTGACACCTCGTTCGTAAAATTTTGTCAAAGGGTCTCCAAGATGTCCAATTTACAATCTTACTTAGTTATTAAAATATTCAATTTATTATAATTCAAAAGCTACCAGGGCGACTGGAGGCGTGTTTATAGGGTACAATAGGCTAATTTTCTGCTTGAAAATGAGCCTACAAGCTCCTTTGTGCCACATTGGGATCAGTTTTTATTTATTTCTACATAATACGTTCACTTCAGGTCTATGCTAAAAGCGGCCCGCAGAAAGCCCGCCATGAGTCAGCGTGCCGGCCGTTGAGTTTCCCCGTCACGTGACTGGACGCCAAACTGAACGTTCTCATTTTAAAGTACTGCCATCTGTCGGTCAGTGCCGAAACTAGGACGATTCTGCTGCAGTCTAGACCAGGGATCCCCAAACTATTGTGGACAAGTGACCCCTTTTCCAAAATGAACTGTTACCTCTGCCCCCCATGGCCAAATTACCTACTTTTAAGATCAACCCCCTTATTCATAATGGTCCACTAACTTAAAACAGCTGCTACTGAGTGTTATTTTTCATTCTGACTTAGGTCAATAGAAGAAGACAGAGTGAGATTTAGCATTGCTTTAAGTTTGACCTCGTCGAGCCCCAAATTCAGTTTTCGTTTATGTCGACCCCCAGGAAACCGATGTCGACCCCTTGGGGTCGATATTGACCACTTTGGGAATCCCTCGTCTAGACGGCTGACACACACATCCATCTTAGATGTAAACACGCCAGGTTCTCGACTGCCGCTTTGCCGCCATTTTTACCACAGAAACAGCGGTCTTTACATTCGCCCCCCAAAGCATGTCACCTCACAAGAGCCAAATATTACGAATTTTGTAACTGGTTAACCTCGTGAAATTAGAGTGAGGGAAGGACACCTCCGTCTTTTAAGACAACTTCTTACTAGTCGACACTCGCATTATTTCTCATTCAGCTAATCAAAATTGCGTGACGCTAGAAACATAGAGAACGAAGCCCTGCTTGTTGGAAGCAAGTTACAGAAAGTTACTTCATAGCCTGGCGCAAACTCGGGCAGACGTCACTTCGGCAGCGAGAGGCTCTCATCCACCTAAGTTGAACTTAGATGCAAGGTGATGGTACGGAGCCAATGTCTGATTTTGAATCCACTTCAACCACCGCTTACAGATAATGAGTATAGTGAGGCTCAGCCGCAACCGCGAGGCAGACTGTGAAGAATGTCGAGTAATTTTCAACGACGTTCAGTTATTTTACTCTTCATTTTGAAACCTTGCTTGCAGTGAGAGATTCACCATACTGTCAACTCTGGCTATAGAGGCAAACATACACTCCTGGAAACTGAAATAAGAACACCGTGAATTCATTGTCCCAGGAAGGGGAAACTTTATTGACACATTCCTGGGGTCAGATACATCACATGATCACACTGACAGAACCGCAGGCACATAGACACAGGCAACAGAGCATGCACAATGTCGGCACTAGTACAGTGTATATCCACCTTTCGCAGCAATGCAGGCTACTATTCTCCCATGGAGACGATCGTAGAGATGCTGGATGTAGTCCTGTGGAACGGCTTGCCATGCCATTTCCACCTGGTGCCTCAGTTGGACCAGCGTTCGTGCTGGACGTGCAGACCGCGTGAGACGACGCTTCATCCAGTCCCAAACATGCTCAATGGGGGACAGATCCGGAGATCTTGCTGGCCAGGGTAGTTGACGTACACCTTCTAGAGCACGTTGGGTGGCACGGGATACATGCGGATACATGCGGCATGACAATGAACATCAACAAACTAAGTGACGCGCGAATAGGATCGTAAATGGTCTGTATACGTGATAAGAAAGTGTAACAGGGATTCTGGTGGAACTGGGAATCCTTGGAAGAAAGGCGATGTAGATTTCACGAGACACTGGTAGGTCCGATAGGTAATCCTGCTGACACCACCGTTCCTACCGCACAGAGATCGTGAGAATTAGATAAAAGAAACTATGGTGAGTGTAAATATTCTTCTGTCGCTCAGTTAGAGGACGGAATTAGACAGAAAGGAAGCAAGGCTGGTATGCAGTACGCTCTGCTATGCGCTGTACAGTAGACTGCGGAGTTTATGTGTAGATGTACACTCCTGGAAATGGAAAAAAGAACACATTGACACCGGTGTGTCAGACCCACCATACTTGCTCCGGACACTGCGAGAGGGCTGTACAAGCAATGATCACACGCACGGCACAGCGGACACACCAGGAACCGCGGTGTTGGCCGTCGAATGGCGCTAGCTGCGCAGCATTTGTGCACCGCCGCCGTCAGTGTCAGCCAGTTTGCCGTGGCATACGGAGCTCCATCGCAGTCTTTAACACTGGTAGCATGCCGCGACAGCGTGGACGTGAACCGTATGTGCAGTTGACGGACTTTGAGCGAGGGCGTATAGTGGGCATGCAGGAGGCCGGGTGGACGTACCGCCGAATTGCTCAACACGTGGGGCGTGAGGTCTCCACAGTACATCGATGTTGTCGCCAGTGGTCGGCGGAAGGTGCACGTGCCCGTCGACCTGGGACCGGACCGCAGCGACCCACGGATGCACGCCAAGACCGTAGGATCCTACGCAGTGCCGTAGGGGACCGCACCGCCACTTCCCAGCAAATTAGGGACACTGTTGCTCCTGGGGTATCGGCGAGGACCATTCGCAACCGTCTCCATGAAGCTGGGCTACGGTCCCGCACACCGTTAGGCCGTATTCCGCTCACGCCCCAACATCGTGCAGCCTGCCTCCAGTGGTGTCGCGACAGGCGTGAATGGAGGGACGAATGGAGACGTGTCGTCTTCAGTGATGAGAGTCGCTTCTGCCTTGGTGCCAATGATGGTCGTATGCGTGTTTGGCGCCGTGCAGGTGAGCGCCACAATCAGGACTGCATACGACCGAGGCACACAGGGCCAACACCCGGCATCATGGTGTGGGGAGCGATCTCCTACACTGGCCGTACACCACTGGTGATCGTCGAGGGGACACTGAATAGTGCACGGTACATCCAAACCGTCATCGAACCCATCGTTCTACCATTCCTAGACCGGCAAGGGAACTTGCTGTTCCAACAGGACAATGCACGTCCGCATGTATCCCGTGCCACCCAACGTGCTCTAGAAGGTGTAAGTCAACTACCCTGGCCACCAAGATCTCCGGATCTGTCCCCCATCGAGCATGTTTGGGACTGGATGAAGCGTCGTCTCACGCGGTCTGCACGTCCAGCACGAACGCTGGTCCAACTGAGGCGCCAGGTGGAAATGGCATGGCAAGCCGTTCCACAGGACTACATCCAGCATCTCTACGATCGTCTCCATGGGAGAATAGCAGCCTGCATTGCTGCGAAAGGTGGATATACACTGTACTAGTGCCGACATTGTGCATGCTCTGTTGCCTGTGTCTATGTGCCTGTGGTTCTGTCAGTGTGATCATGTGATGTATCTGACCCCAGGAATGTGTCAATAAAGTTTCCCCTTCCTGGGACAATGAATTCACGGTGTTCTTATTTCAATTTCCAGGAGTGTATATGTATCAGTTCATGATAACCAGTCTTACAAATTTACTCTCTTTGATGGACACACGTCCAGATCATCCGCTCTCAAAACTCCGCCATCTCTCTCCGCACATCCACCACTGCTGGCGGCTCACCTCCAACTGCGCAACGCTACGCGCTGTTCACATCCAACTGCCCAAAACTACAATAGCAAATTCCAACAATGCAAACCAGCCACAGACTGCACACAGCACAGTCAGTGATTTTCATATAGAGCGCTACATGGCGTTACCAACATAAAAGCCTTAAAGCCTACGTACATAGTCCCCATGTTTCCCACAAAAAAAAGAATACAAATTGTTTTGGGCCGTGGCCAGTACAGATTTGAAAAAGTTTTTCATAATTACAATAACAAAGATATCAAATGCACACAGTTATTTGATACAATGTTGGTCAAAAGCTAAAATTTTCTCACAGTCCATTACGACAGTCCTAATCATTCATCACAGTAAAACTGCAGTGTTTTTTTTCTCAAAGTCTGAGCAGTAAAAGAAAATGTACACAGAAGTAGTGTATTTCCATGCAGTGTTGAAGAAGTCGTGTTGTCCTTCCAACAGGAAGACAATGCTGACTCTTGACATGCAGACAGGTAATGGGTCACAACAGAGCAAACCCACAGCAGAGTCAGTCGAAGAGTTGAAGAATATTGGTAGGTAGGTCATCCCACAGCAGTCCCACTGTAGTCCTGGTAGAGATTATGGTATTGGTGGGCCACCAGAGGTGCAGACCCACTGCAGTCCTTGTAGAAATAATGGTATTGGTGGGCCATCAAAGATGCAGACCCACTGCAGTCCTTGTAAAGATAATGGTACTGGTGGGCCACCAAAGGAGCAGGCCCACCGTAGTCCTTGTAGAGATCGCCAGCATCCATCTGTTGCGACTGTGCAGGTGTCCAATCATCATCAAAGAATCTTGCGGACAATATAGCAAGTCCATGAACCACCAGTTGTGCATTCACAAAAAAAAAAAATTTTAATGTCCTTAGTATCAGCATGCTGTTAACCAGCCCATTGCTGAATTATTAACACACATGCAAATACTAACATTCCCAACTTCTCACATACTGTGCATATACTATGACCAACAGAAACGTGTGCAGTGAAATGTATGTTTACAAGTTACTTAATTTGATGCGCTGGTGTCCATTACAATTTTATAACATGAGAATATAATTACAAAAGTACAAAATACATCATTAAAGAACATAACACTACATACAACATTTGTAGTAGTAGAGGCTCTACAAAAGAATAGAAATAAGCATATACATCAGTTTTACAGGAATTAAGACATAAGTAAATATATAAAATAGTGAGAATAGTTTTCGAAACATTAATTTCACACATGAGCATTGAAACAGAACAGAATAAATAATGTCTAAACATCTTTACAAAGAAAATAACATACTATTAGAAAAATTCTACAACATAACTCGTATCAGCTAAACACATAAAGACAGGAAGAACACAAATACACAAGGGTACACAAACACATAGCAGAATAACACAAAAGGAAAGGAGAGGGTTTGTTTTAGTGCAGTATTTTGCAAACAAAACTTCCTTTACTTCTTGGAGATATCCCTTCATTCATCATTATTCCCAAAAAGTCCTATCCATACCTGTTGTCCCTAAACCCTACTGTTTTGTTCATATCCTCTTTCTAAATAATTATTTTTCGTTGTACAATACTCATTTTGGCCCAAATCTTTTTTATATAATTTCTCAATGCATTTATTCCAATTCATCACAATGCATTCTCTTACATAGCTCAGATATTTATATACTAAGGGATGAGGCAATGCAACAGCACAAAACAATTAACACAAACAGCAATGACAAAAAAATGCAAATGGGCAAAGCAAGCAGCAGTATATCTAAATTAGCAAAGCAACTGAAATGTAACTAATATAAGACACTGTGCAGCAAACAAGAAAAAGAAATCAGTAGTAAAACTGGCTTAAGAGAGTAATACAAAGTGAAAGTCAGTAGCACTATGCCTGGCAAACAGCAGCAGCAAATGCAATAACTTATACCTAAATATGACAAAGCTCAAGACGAAAAAATATTACAGTAAAGATAGGAAATGTCTAATATCTATGTCACATCTTAACACTAGAGTGATGTATCACAAAAACTTATTCTACCCAAAAAATTACCAAGTTGTTGAAAAAATTATGTTTACAATTGCTATGAAGGGAAATGTCTATTTGTGGTCTCTTCTCTAAGAAAGTACATCATAAAATTACTCTTTACTGGTTCTGTAGACAGAAAATAGTGATATTAGTACATCTGTTAAATTCTATTTTAACCAATGCTGCAGTGCAACTAGAAACTAGATGTTAAAATGAGCAAATATAAAAATAAAGCAAGGCATGAAACGTCATTAGCTAGGCAAATGGCGCCTCCAAAGGGAGAAAAAAAATCTCTCAACTAGAAAGACAGCAGTCATAATCAGGTGTATAGACATAAAATATTTCTCATCATTTCATTAGACATTTCAGTAAATATCAGAAAGTACGTGCTCCACAGTATAATCATATGTTTCCAAGTAATAGCGTGTCATATTTGCGATGCTTTCTACAAAGGAATGTCAATAGCGAGGTTAATGGCCTCTTTTTCTCTCCACCTAATGGCTTTTTTTCCAGGTGGGTGGCACAGCTGGGCACCCGCAACGCATTACGTCAAGGTCACTTAGGTTTCTTACCGAAATATTTATGACAGCAGTTTGCGCTACAGTGTCAGTCTCATTATAAAAAAATTTCACACGTCCAGAATTTGCGTTACAAATGTTTAGAAACAAAATCCTGTAAATATAACAATGTCCAAAAAAATTTTCCAGCATTGTCATACATTTCATAACTCTTAAACTATGATTCTTGGTTTTCAACATCCTTTTTCACAAACCAGAGCCCCTAACCTCTACTCATTATTCCATACCTTATTACACATATACATATTCGTCGACACTTCTTCCATATTTCATCATAATAAATATGCAGCAGAATCAAATTCCTCATATAGCATCAGCTTATTGATCATAAACATACTTCAACAGAATAATCATCGTCATCATAATGATATCATAAAACCATAGCCAAATCTCAAAATCGTCGTAGCTTCCTCCAATAATTTCAAAACCTTAAAAAAATTCTCTGCGCATTTCAATAGTGCCATCTACCTCAAATGTACTTTAAAAATCATGATCTCATACCAAATACATCATTCAAAGCTCTCATAGTATTACAATGGTTCCGAAAAAAATATGAACAGTTCACAAATTACAGACAAAATACAATTTCATAAGTGTGAAGTTATTCAACTGTGTAATTACGTTAACATCTGTCACTGATGTAGTAAAAAAAATGTTTGTCTCTCTCAGTTAATGATCAGATAGCTGTGCAATTTATGTGTTAGAGAAATATGGTACCGATATGTAAATTTGTATAAGGAAATACTTAAGTGTTGGCAGAAGAGCCAACACCGTGTTGCTAGAGGAGGCCGAAATGCACGCGTTTAATTACACGCGGACTGGCGTGAGTTCTGGAACAGGACAATGTCTTGAGAATTGCAAATAAAGTACGTAGATGATGTAATACTTAACTTTAATCCATAATTGGTGTACATCGCTCTTGACTGTACATGCTTCAATATAAATATCGATTGAATACGGCGCCTTGCTAGGTAGTAGCAAATGACGTAGCTGAAGACTATGCTAACTATCGTCTCGGCAAATGAGAGCGTAATTTGTCAGTGAACCACTGCTATGAACGTCGGCTGTACAACTGGGGCGAGTGCCAGGACGTCTCTCTAGACCTGCCGTGTGGTGGCGCTCGGTTTGCGATCACTGACAGTGGCGACACGCGGGTCCGACGTATACTAGCGGACCGCGGCCGATTTAAAGGCTACCACCTAGCAAGTGTGGTGTCTGGGGGTGACACCACATTCCTCCCCCGCAAATCGGCGTACGGTTGTGTTATAAGGCTTCCGCCCGCCGTGGGGAGGACCCTATGTTGACGTATGCGACGAGGTGGGGAGCCTAACAACAGGCGAGGCTGTGCCACCCGCACCCGGCCATTCGGTCCGAGGGGAGCTAGGAAACGCCTGAAAACCTAGTCCAGGGTGCACGTCAACATGCGGTGTATGCGCCCTTAGAGAGACAGGAGGGGCTGAAGGGTCGACCTCCATCGGGGCGGTGCACCCGACGGGCGAAGACGACATCTGATCCGGAGCGGGCAAGAGTTCCATGTCGGAGGACAGCTGGTCACGGGAAGCGATCGGCGGCGCGTGACCCAGGGAGGCGCTTGGCGGCTGCAGCGAAGCGTCCACTGCGGGCGGCGCCGGCGGGAGGACCGGCGGCGGCGGCAGCGCGTCGCCATGGGGCAAAATGGAAGGCATCGTCGGTAACACCTGGGGATGAGGCAAGCCAGTAGATGGGTCCCCAGGGCGCTGACCGGACGGCATCGTCGCTGAAAGCAGACGGGGAGCGGCAGAACCCGTGCGACGACAGAGGTGCAGCTGATTGAGATGCCGACGCACCTCCCCAGAGGCCCCCAAAACCCGATACATAGCGCGGCCGAGGCAGCGAAGAGTGCGCCCTGCGAGCCAACACCGTGAACCTCGATAGTTGCGATAGTATACAACGTCGCCTGGAGCAAAAACAGCTGGCTGCCGCTGCACAGGAACCTGATGCGGCGGATGCAGCAAAGACATCAAGGTTCGATGAGGATGACCGTGGAGCAACTCAACCGGCGAGCGACCATCTCGGGGCTGAGAGCGATACGAAGACAAGAAGAGCAATAACGCGTCCTCCCGAGAATGAGACTCTTTCAACTTCAACATCTGTGACTTGAAAGTCCGGACCAATCGTTCAGCGGCACCGTTTGAGTGAGGCGAAAACGGCGCGGATGTCAGATGTTGAATACCATTGGCCTTGCAGAATGACTGAAATTCTGCGGACATGAATTGTGGGCCATTGTCGGAAACAATAGTCTGCGGAAGACCTTCAATGCAAAAGATAGCGGATAACGCTTGGATGGTGACAGACGACGTCGTGGAAGACATCCGTGCAACAAAAGGAAAATTACTGAAGGAATCGACCACAACCACCCATCGAGCATTCCAGAATGGACCAGCAAAATCGATGTGTAAGCGTTGCCAAGGGGAAGTGGCTTTCGGCCATGCAAAGAATTTCCGCGGTGGTGCGGATTGTTGTTCGGCACACGCCATACAAGAAGAGCACATATTCGTAATCGCAGCATCGATTCAGAACCAAGTACAGTGCTGACGAGCAAGTTGTTTCGTTCGCACTATACCCCAATGACCTTGGTGGAGAAGCCGTAAGACAGAGGACTGTAACGAACGTGGGACCACGACCCTGGACTGATCATTATCAGAACGCAACAGCAAAACACCACGTCGAATAAAAAGTTTCTCCTTGTGAGCAAAAAATCGGCGAACCAACGGATCCTCGATCCGTGACTTTGACAAGGGCCATTGCGTAGCAACAAAACGCAGAACGGTAGCAAGGACAGGGTCTGCAGCTGTGGCTGTAGCTATTCCGGTCAGAAAATCCCATCCTCGTCGCCATATGAAATGTTGGCCGAAGAGCCAGCACCGTGTTGCTAGAGGAGGCCGAAATGCACGCGTTTAATTACACGCAGACTGGCGTGAGGTCTGGAACAGGTCAATGTCTTGAGAATTGCAAATAAAGTACGTAGATGATGTAATACTTAACTTTAATCCATAATTGGTGTACATCGCTCTTGACCGTACATGCTTCAATACAAATATCAATTGAATACGGCGCCTTGCTAGGTCGTAGCAAATGACGTAGCTGAAGGCTATGCTAACTATCGTCTCGGCAAATGAGAGCGTAATTTGTCAGCGAACCACTGCTATGAACGTCGGCTGTACAACTGGGGCGAGTGCCAGGACGTCTCTCTAGACCTGCCGTGTGGTGGCGCTCGGTCTGCGATCACTGACAGTGGCGACACGCGGGTCCGACTTATACTAGCGGTCCGCGGCCGATTTGAAGGCTACCACCTAGCAAGTGTGGTGTCTGGCGGTGACACCACAAATACCATACTAGGTAGGGCTCCTTGTGCTTGCAACACACATGGTACACAAAGTAGGTGTGTACCCTCTGAGGATTAATGTAATTATACCCTCAGGTGTTACAGATTACAGCAATGGAATGAAATGTATCACAGAAAACCTTTCTATCATTGTAATTCACAAATCTTTAAAAATAAATGTTTTAAGTACAAAATTAATCACTCAAATACGTGTACTGCAGAGCTAAACTGTGCGTCTTGTTGTAAGATAATCTCTGTCATTACTTAAGGGTAAGAAATGTGCCAAGTGTCGTAATTATCGTCGTCCGTAAGCAAAGTTATGTAGAAGTCAATATACTTAACCCGTAATAAACAAAAGTGAAATGCTTTGCGTATAGATATCGTAGTTATTACGCTTACTGCCGGGATAAAGTAAGTACTGTACTGTAATGTATTGTTGTGGTACGAAAAAGGCTGTCTCATTGTAGCTATACCACAAAAGTTACTACTAAAACATGTTTTACTTTCCAGAAGAATTCAGCAAAACTGTGCAGATATAAAACAAATACAGCACAAAAGCAACAATGTAAATTGTGTCACACATTATTAGTGTCGTGATATAATCGTGTAGCTGTCCAATAAACCAACCACTCTGTCATCTTTAATCTTACAGAAAGTACTTCAAATAAAGAATGTCTTTTCAAGTAAACCAAAATGTTGCATTAAAATCTCATTAGCAGTATGTGTTCTAAGTATGTTACTTTACGTAATCGTCCAACTAACAAGCAAGAATGTACAAATAACAACACTGTGTCGCCTGTTCACTATAACAATGCATTCGCAATTTCTGTTTAAATATGTTCCCTAGGTTCTAGACTGGATAGTTAACTTAAAAAAAATTGTTGCATGTTAACAGTTTGTAAGTGTGACAAAGCGTACTAATAACGTGAAGTGATAAATTTTATAGCAAAGACTAAGTTAAAAAGCAGATTATCTCTCATTAAACGGTTTTGCATGTGAAATGTGGTGCAATCCTTTACTCTTCCTACTACGCAGAGTTTCAGCTTCAACGCAATTATCATGTGGTATACGTCGGATTCTGAAAGATCCATTGTAAATCAGAAAGAATTTGTAACTCAAGTGTTTCTTCTTATGTGACAATGAATGAGCTTTAATGAGAACTTTCTGACCAATATATAATTTCTTTGCATTTGCTTTACCGTTTAGTTTTCTCCTTTTGTCTGCTGCAGATTTTATATTTTTAATAGCCAAATCAATTATGTCTTTGTGTCGAAGTTTACGTGTATTCGGAAAAGATAGAATTTCTCTGATTCTGTTCGGTGGTTCTTCATTCTTCAGTACAAGAATAGGTGGTAAAGCAGTGGAGTCATGAGGCATTTCATTCAGCACGTTTTGAAATATGTGTAAATATCTGTCCCAATACTGATGCTTTCTGTGACAATAAAGTTTGCAAAGCTTATTGATTTCTTTCATAATCCGTTCAGACGGGCTACAGTGTGGTGAGTACGATGAAATTAAAATAGGTTTAATTTTATGATTCCGAAGCATGCTTGACCAGACAGTAGACCTGAATTGCGGTCCGTTATATGAAATGACTTTACTAACGTGTCCAACTTCACGTAAGAAATTTTTAACAAAGGCGTTGGATACAGACCGTCCAGTGGCTTTACGCAACGGTGTGAAAGAAACAAATTTTGAAGTAAGTTCAACAGTGACTAGAACGTACGAGAATCCATTCGATGTTCTGACAAGGGGTCCCAAGAGATCAACAGCAGCAAATTCTTTTAATTTAGAAGGAATGATAGGAAACAACGGAGCTCGATGTGAGATGGTAGATGGTTTAGCTTTTTGACAAAGTTTACAAATAGACAAGACTCTTCGAATTCTCTTTTCCATATTGTTAAAATAACAAGTCGTCCAAAGAATATGATAACATTTTCTTGGACCAAAATGTGTGTAGCTGAAGTCGGTAATATTCGCATTTTGAAAAGCAGAAAATGTGTCTTGACTTATTTGAGAAAACAGTGAGGACGCAAAACCTGAATCTACAGTATTTGTAAGATTGTGTCCTGTCATTTCGGATTTCTGGGGCGAGCTGTTGCCGACCGATCGATCGATAATGCTTCCCTGTTCACTAATTGTTTCACTGTCTACACCATTATTTCCCACCCGCTCCATTTCCCTATGCACAATTACCAAATTACTGCTTTGAATGTCAGCTGATTCATTACATGGTGGTGCTGATAAGCTACGCTCGTCGTCACTATTATTTCTCAGTTTACTTTGGAGCCTAGTGTTACGTTTTTCACACGCCATAATTATCACCTATTTCACACGATAACAAGAAAAGCACAATTTGAAGAGCAAAACTAAGAAAACACATTAGCATAGCACTGAAAATAATATCTCGTTAATTGCAAGCACAGCTGCGAAATACTTGGTGCAAATCTACATGCAAGCCACAACTGTTTTACTGTACAACAATGAAATACTACAACTACTAATGAAATTCTCTCTATAATTACGCGCTAGCAATAAACAATAGCTACACTAATTACACAAACTACAAGAAAAAATCAGAAGATTCCAGTGAGGTATCCTCGGCTAAGGGTCGACAAATGAAACGTCCCCTTAGAAAAATTTATGAATGACTGTGCTGATAAACCTCTTACATTATTTGTTGAAAAAAAAATGGTTCAAATGGCTCTGAGCACTATGGGACTTAACAGCTGTGGTCATCAGTCCCCTAGAACTTAGAACTGCTTAAACCTAACTAACCTAAGGACATCACACACATCTATGCCCGAGGCAGGATTCGATCCTGCGACCGTAGCAGTCGCGCGGTTCCGGACTGCGCGCCTAGAACCACGAGACCACCGCGGCCGGCCATTATTTGTTGAATCCTGCCTCGGGCATGGATGTTTGTGATGTCCTAAGGTTAGTTAGGATTAAGTAGTTCTAAGTTCTAGGGGACTGATGACCTCCGATGTTAAGTCCCATAGTGCTCAGGGCCATTTGAACCAATTGTACAGTTAAATGATCCTCTTGGGTAAAATACCCTGGAGGTAGGGTAGTCCTTCTCTCGCATCTGAGCGAGGTTACTCAGGAGGACGTTGTCATTATGAATGGTTCAAATGACTTTAAGCACTATGGTACTTAACATCTGAGGTCATCAGTCCCCTAGACTAGAACTACTTAAACCTAACTAACCTAAGGACATCACACACAGCCATGCCCGAGGCAGGATTCGGACCTGCGACCGTAGCAGTAGCGCGGTTCCAGACTGAAGCGCCTAGTACAGCTCGGCCACATCGTCCGGCTGTCATCATGAGAACCAAAACGTTCTACGGTTAGGAGCGTGGAACTTTCGTTTCCTTAGTTGGGCAGGTAGGTTAGAAAATTTAAAAAGGGAAATGGATAGGTTAAACTTAGATATAGTAGGAGTTAGTGAAGATCATTGGCAAGAGGAACAGGACTGCTGGTCAGGAGAATACAGAGTTACAAGTACTAAATCGAATAGGGGTTTGCAGGATTTAATTTAATGATGATTAAGGAAATAGGAATGCAGGTAAGCTGCTATGAGCAGCATAGTGAACGCATTATCGTAGCCAAGAAAGACACGAACCCAACACCCACCACAATAGTACAAGATTGTATGCCCACTAGCTCCGCTGATCATGGAAAGAGTGAAGAAGTATATGAAGAGACAATTATTCAGGTAGTTAACGGAGACCAAAATTTAATAGTGATGTGGAAGGGAATTCAATAATGGGAAAAGGAAGAGGAAGATAAATAATAGGTGAATGGAGGAAGGGAATTAAAGAGGAAGCTGCCTAGTAGAATTTCACACAAAATATAATTTTTATCATCGCTAGCACTTGAATTAAGATCGATAAAGTAGATCTGTAGACACTGAGAGGATTCAGACTAATTATGTAATAGTAAGGCAAAGATTTTGGAAACAGATTTCAAATTGTAAGACATTTCCAGGGGCAGTTGTGGCGTCTGACCACAATTCTTTGGTTATAAACGGCAAATTTAAACTGTAGAAGTTGCAAAAGCCAGAAAATTAGGAAGATGGGAGCGGGATACGTTGAAAGAAACTAAGGTTGTTGAAAGTTTCATTGGGGGTATTAGGCAACGATTGACTAGAACAGGATAAAGAAATTCAGTGGAAGATGAATCGGAAAATCTGAGAGATGAAATACTGAAGGTGACAGAGAATCTAATAGGTAAAAAGACAAGGCCTATTAGAGGTTCTTGGATAACACACGAGATATTAAATTTAAGTGATGAAAGTAGAAAATATAAAATTTCTGCGAATGGAGCAGGAGAAAGGGAATAAAAACTTAAAAAAAGAGATTGACAGGAAATGCAAGGTGGCTAAGAAGGAATGACTAGAGGACAAATTTAATGATTTAGAAACCTGTTTCACCAGGGAAGAGGCAGATATGCCTAAAGGGAAATTAAAGAGGAATTTGGAGAAAAGAGAAGCAATTTTATAAATATCAAGAGCTGAGATGAAAAACCAGTCCAAAGCAAAGGAACAAAAGCTGAAAGGTGGAAGGAGTATATACAAAGTCCACACGAGGAAGATGAATTTGGAGGCAATATTGTAGAACTGGAAGAGAACTTAGATGAAGATGAGATAGGAGATAAGATACTGGGAGAAACATTTGGCGGAGTACTGAATGACCGAAGTCGAAACAAAGTCTTGGGGTAGACGAAATTCCATCAGATAGCCTTGAGGAGCCAGTCATGACAAAATTTTCCATGTTGTGTGCAACGTGTGTGAGACAGGAAAAATGCCACTGAACGTTAAGAAGAACGTAATAAATGCAATTCCAAAGAGACCAGGGAAAGGCAAACCTATGTTTACAGCATTTGTATACTTCGTGAAAGCTTCCGACAACGTTGACTGGTATACTATCTTTGAAATTCTTGGGGTGGCAGGGGTAAAATACAGGGAACAAAATACTTGTACAAAAACCAGACGGCAGTTATAAGAGTCGAGAAGCATGAAAAGGAAGCAGTGGTTGAGAAGGGAGCAAGATGGGGTAGCAGCCTATCCCTAATGTATGTTAAACAGGGGCAAGAAACAGTTCAGAAAAGACGTAATAGAAGCATTTGAAATGTGGTACTACAGAAGAATGCTGAAGATTAGTGGGTAGATCATGTAACCAAGGAGAAGATACTGAACAGAATTGAGGAAAAAAGAATTTTTCGGCGTAATTTCACTAAAAGAAGGGATCGGTTGATAGGACACATTCTGAGACAGCAAGAAATCACCAATTTGCTACTGGAGGGAAGTGTGCCGGCTAAAAATTGTACATGGAAACCAAGAGATGAAAACAGTAAGTAAGTCGAAAAGGATATAGGTTCCAGTAATTATTCGAAGTTAAAGAGTCTTGCACAGGATAAAGTAGTATGGACAACTGCATCAAACCATTCTCCGGACTGAAGGCCACTGTACAACAACATTATTGGTATATTTGCCATTCTTTGTGTTTTGTATTGTAAAAAGTAGAACTGTGCAACATTTTTATTAACTTATTTACTTTGGGTGTCCAAGGTGGCAGGCATCATCTCATAGTGCTCAGATAAGCAACGTTACAATTTCGCATCACCATAAAAATTCCCCCACCACAAGTACAGAAAGCAGTTCAAATAATTGCAGAAGTAATTTTATTTTCGTTGGCTTCAGTCAATATGTTTTTTCAAGAAGCATAGTTACACAACTGCTAAATATGTAATACCCATGTCATCAGTGTCAGACATATGAATTCCATACCATTACTGTTTGACATTTTGCCTATCGTTTGCCCTTGTCAACCTTTCTACGTTTATTTACTTATTTTCTTGGGATCTGCTGCGGCATGCATGTGTTCAGTAGTACTGATGGGCAGTTTTACCTGTATATGTTTTGTACTATCGGAAATGCGCACGAGCTGAGGCATCCAACATTATGCGTCTAGCTACAGTCAATTGGAATAAAGAACATTATTTGTATTGCTTCAGGATTTAAATAAAGTTGTAATTTAAAGTCTAAGAGCTCTAAGATGTCAGGAACTTACGTCTGCTTTCTGTAGCTAGTCATGGTGCTAAATAGCCCTAGTCGTGGGTGAGCTTGCTTACTTATTCATTTATCTTTTGGCAGTATTACGATTGCTTGTTTCAGAATATTATACAAGGTATTTTCATTATTTACATATTTTTTTATTTTTGTTCTCCAACTTAATTGTGAACCTGACTCCTGCAGTATCTTCAATACTGAAATGGGTTTTTCTAGCTCGTAAGTAATTCAGTGTTACTTCATTATGATTCTGGTCTAAGTATTTATGCACGTTTATGGTCAAATTTTGATTACCCAGCATGCTGTTTCCTTACTTTAGGCTGTAGAGTAGCAAGCCTTGAAGCTTAACCACGTCAGAGTCAGATCCGCTACACAATGTTGACTGTAAAAGTTCAAGTGACGAGGTCTGCACGACACCAGTGTTCGCGAGAAACAAAGAATGAATGGCAGATAACCGAGAAGATGGAAACCGTATAGCCGCCTTGTGCATACAAACATGTGATTTCTTTCTGTGTAAATTAAATGTTTCTTTCAACGTTAAAGTATTATTACTGTCCAGTCACTAACAATATATACAGGCCGTTAGAACACACTACTGCTCTCGGATAACAAATGCTTTGTTTCAGATTATATCAAACCACGCCCCTAATGAGCTTTTTTTATTGCTTTCAAGGAAATGAGCCAAGTTGTTAAACTTGCAACATTTGTATTTCTATTGTCTTCTGCCGTCTTTGGCGATAAGTTCAGATGATATTCAAATCCACCAAGATGGTTATTTGCTCGTGATTAAAACTGCAGTTACAGAAAAACAACTTCTGTGTTGCAGGGTACAACAATAGTTATAAAAGCAATCGTTTATCGAAAGTGCACAGTGCAGATACAGGAGAAGATTTTCAAAGCTCAGTGGCTGGTAACTTCAACAAATACACAAGTTTTCTGAAATAACATAAATGAAACGCAGTTTTACTGGTCAGTTCTCGTTATTTACAGATGATATAATAACGTGACTAACGCGTCACTAGCTCTGCCGTTCGTTGGACAACTACATAGCTTCGCGGCAGACCCACTGAAGAAATTTGGGTCGATGTATCAAATGACATATTGTAAGTGCAGCTTTAGTGTCAGTTTTCAAACCCATTTTTTGTTATTTAGGGCACTTAACTGCATTTCCCCCGACGATGTTGCCTGCTTGTATATTAACTACTAATAAAGATCAGTTTAAGAGAAATGTGAAGTGTTTATTGGAGACTAGTAATTCCTCTCAGCTGACGATGATAATTAAAAGTATCAAATAACGTGAATTTTGGGTGAAATGTTAGCTGCGCATTTCCAGCATAGTAATGTCACCCGTGTAAATAAATGCTGTAAACCGATATCCTGTTTGACGAACTGCTACATGCCACTGGGTGTATTACAACTTTTGTGAAAAGTTTGTTATTAGCTCTTAAATGAAAATATGATTTTTTTTCCTTTTTTTGTTTTACGTATTCCATATCCATGAGGACTGTTTCACTTACGATCTGTGGAAGGTCCATTATCATCTTTCTTTCTATATACATTCCTTTTGCATGACTTAGTGTACGTCTTTGAGGACGTCTTCACTATGTATCTAGGGATCAAGGGAACAAAATGCGTTTCTAATGTAACCTAACCTAAACCCCCGTTCGGAATTTGGTAAAAATATAGCGGCTACCGAAGAACTGGCCATTCTCTGTCTACACATGCTCTCCATGAAAAATCGATTTTGTGCGCTCCCTGGCTTATAGATAAGGGGGACCTTTATAGACGAAACCTAAAGAGTAATATTGTGCAAATTAAGACACAAACATCTATCGCAAATAGACATATTCACGACGCCGTTCATCAGAATCTGCAGCGATTTCAACTTAGAATAAAATACTACATGCTATTCCGAATTGAAGGGTGCAAGGTTATATCTTTTCAGCGGTGCACACAGAAAGGAAAAATGAAACTGAGAGGGCTGAAATGAAACGATTGACTAACACGGTTACCTCTTCTGCTGCACGGCAGTATCTGAAGTGAAGACGCCAAGAATAAATGCTGCATGATATTACTTTCTGCCTCGTTTCGAATGCAAAACATTATAACGAAAGGCTTGAACTTTGTACGACTTCGGAGTGCAGCAGCTGTCTCCCGAGAAGTTCTGTAATCAAACACAGAGGCGCTACGTCCCTTTTGAAGTTCTGTCCGACGAACCGAAAGTAATAACCCGATTGGAGAGAAGGAAGCCGAGGCAAGAAGTGAATGCGAAGAATTAGGACAGGTTTTGCTGGGGATGGGGGAAGTCGGGGGAGGCACACGGAAAAAGGAACGAAATCAAATATCTGCGCTGCTACGTGCCTGGAATTTGTCTCCTCCCCGGCGTACGTCTTTGTGGGCCCGCCGGTGGCGGCGCCGGCGCCGCCTGGGATTTGGCGTCGCGAGGGGAGCAGAGCGGGGCCCAGCAGAGTCGAGTCGACGGGAGGCGGGTGGCGGCGCGGTGCGCTGCGCCGGGCAGTGCGTCGGGGGCGGGAGGCTGCTTAGCTCGCAGGTCACAGCCGCCACCCCCGTCCCCCACTGTGTGAGTCAGCCGCCGTTGTGGCGACTCTGCTGGAATGTATCACTTCGTTTCTTCTTGAGCATTTCGCCTGCAGCAACAGAAACACACACCAACTGGAGTGAGTAATTCGACTGTATACAAGGAGCATTGTCCCAAAAGTATAATCTAAATAGTGTAAACAAACATATGTACAGTGTACCCTCCCAACAATAATATATATATATATATAAACATTCACATTTAGTGTAACCTCCCAACAGTTTATAATTCCGTAACCTCGCAATAATAACGTGACTGACCTCCCAATAAGAAAATGTGACTTATGTATAACCTTTCAATAATTAACTGACTGTGAATCTAAGCTGGTAAATTTGGACGTGAGCAGTGCTGCGTCATGGCCCTTGTAACATCCACGAGCTAAATTTTAGCTACAGTGCGACGAGAGGAAATTATGCCTGTAACAGTTATAAACATTATCTATTCGACATATGAAAAAATAGTGAAAACGATGATAAATATTAATTATTTATACAATATTCTATGTTGTAATTGGACATATCGATGTGTATCATACAAAGACAATGATTATTGTAAATTCCTTTTATGATCTGCGTTTGTCTTCCTCTGTTTTTACCTTTTGTTTGTTGGCTTTTGTAGGTTGCGGACGCATATCAAACTGAGGTCTGTTAAGAAATTGTAATTATTTGTTAATTATTACTTGAGAATAGAGTTCATTATTATTATAAATACGATTGAATAATTATTTGTAACTTTAATTCCTCTCTCAGTAAGCATTATCTGTGTTAATTATTTCTTTCCGCTGCAAGGAGTGCAGCCATTGATGATAACGATTTGTATCGCGTTTTTGTCTGTGTTTCCCTTAGAAAAAAATAAATGTTTGCTTGATGAAGTCTAAATAGTGCACAATACGAAAGTAAAGTTTAATAAGCATTTCAAATACTTATCTTATTTTCTCTAACAACAGAAAGTCTCTATCAATTGTCTGCCACCATCTTAACAATTATCTCAGTGGCAAATTCAAATTACGCAACTCTGCAGACATAAATGCCGAAGGTAATAAAAATGTGTAAAAATAAATGTGCACCGGTGGTCCTGAACTCATTTTAATGAAAATAATTCGAATCAGATTGGTTCTCTAAAAACAGTGCTCTTAGCACGAGCGTTATAACAAACTTTTCTAGCTGATGTATGGAGCCGAAATTAATTACGCACGAGTTGCGAAGAATATTGTTTCAGTTTAACATACGTCATTGTTGTGCACGGCTGATATTCGGTGGTTTTAATGTTCATTTTGCTGAAGATAACTGTCTCCATCATAATCCATACTTGTATAGAATCTGTTGTATGAACTGTGATTTAGTGACACTTACACAACTTACAGACAACACTTTAACACGACGTTAACTTGGAGTTCTTTAGCAACTTCACCAAATCTTTAGCCGGGAGAAAAATTATATAGTAATTACTCAATGTAATACAGTAAAATTATCATTTTCATTTACAAATTAGTTAAATACCAAACCACTGAATAAAACAGCGAACGCCATACCCTGAAAGATCATTCTGAATAAATTGAAAATTCTTACCTCAGTGAAGTCGCCGGATAACGCGTATATATCTGCTACTATAAGAAATTTTTCTGGCACAGGCCAGCGTAATGCTGGCCGCTAGATTTGTCATGCATAAAAAGAAACAAATGATTTTCCTTCATGATAATCGGGATGCAGAAATCAATAAATTTTTTAAATGCAGATGAATGATTGTCAAAAAGTTAATTTTATAAAAGAGATGATTATTATTAAAAGATTTTTTTTAATATTTACATGGGACTTGATATAACAATAGTACAAATTCAGTTGTAACAAATTAGATATGCGCGCGGCTGCTTTTACCATCGCTCAGGCACGACTGGCCCAACCCCCCGACTGCGACTTAGCACTACTACAGCCCACACAGCTCCTACTGTCGCCGACTTGCTCTTACTGCAGCTGACAGTGTTCTCTGGTCTGCGATTCTATAATAGTTTACATATCGCAGGCAGCGCATGAGCAATCCATCGAAATTACATCTGCTCGAGTGCGCTAGCAATAAATTCCTTAGTCGTGGACCTCTTCCAACATATTCTAGGCTACAGAAGATACCTTACAAAGAATAAAGCGAAACACGTATGGCACGAAAACTGTGTTTCATTCAGTTGTAATTAGACTGTCCAATAGTAAATGTTATCAGCATACCGTAATATCCGAGAGACGTTCAATAAGCAGTGCGACACATATTTTTTATCGGCCTCTTTCAGTTCAAAAAATGCGGGGTATGTTGTGGGACATCGTGGAGCGTTTCCGCTTTATCCCCAACAAGTTCATGAAGTCCCGATATGTGCTGGCGCTACACGTGACCTTCAAAGCTGCGTCTGTAACGGAAATGCGTTCCAAACAGAGAGTTGTCATTGAGTTTGGCGGAAAATCAGCTCATCGCCGGTACTCACAGGCGCTTGCAGAATGTCTGCCAAGACCTGGCAGTGAACAAAAGCACGGTGAATCATTGGGCGAGTTTTCTGTCATCATCGTAACAAGGTCGCTCGTTTTGTCCTATCCTCCACGTTCCAGCCGACCGCAGACAGCTGTGACTCCAGCAGTTTTGGAACGACAAATTACAATCAAACACCTTGCTGCACAACTGGACGTCTCTGTTGGCAGTGCGAACACTCGTCCACCACTCAGTTGGGTGTGCCCGCTGAGTTTCTCGAAGTCTAAATGAAGATCACAAGGAGCAACTAAGGACCACCCGTGTTGAGTTACTTGCGCGTTATGAGGCTGGTGGTATAGATCGGCCTCACACTACATCTCCTCCGAAGAGAAAGTTCGAAGTCGCACCCTCAACCGGGAAAGCCACGGCGACGGGAGGGGTTCTTCTGTTTGATGTCCTCCCTCGTGGTACAACGACCACGACTGAAGTGTATTATGCCACCTTCACGAAACTATAGACACAACTTCAGCGTGTTATATACGAAGTTTTCACGGGTTGTCAGTCGAGTAGCGTCGTCGTCTCGTAAACGAACTTCTCTTTCTCGATACCAACGCTAGGCCTCTCACAGATCTGTGCACCCGATAGGAGCTTACAAAACTTCTTTGACCTGTTATTCCTCATCTACCCTAGACCCTGGATCTCGCACCTTTCGACTTCCATCTCTTTGCGCCAGTGAAGATCGCATTTGGCGGGAAGCTGTACATGGATGATGCAGAGGTTATTTATGCAGCAAGACGTTGCCTCCGACGTCGACCAGTGAAGTGATATCAAGTGGGGATATAGGCCCTCTAAGTAAGGGGACGTAAGGCTGTGACATTGAACGGAGACTATGTTGCAAAAAATATTTTTGTAGACAAAAGAGTGGGGAATACCAATCTGCTTTTTCTTTTAAAAATGTGTTGCATTACTTACTGAACGCTACTCGTACGACGTGAGACGGTAAATTAATGGCACAGATACTTTCCCTCCCTAGTTTTGGAACCCTGCAGCCTACTACCGTGTGTGACCTTGCTCTTTCCCCACAACAACCGCAAGTAAAGCGCACCTACTGTGTTTCAATTAGAAATAGCAGCTTTAAGAGTGAGGTTTCGTGTTTGCTCCCTGTCACGACAATGGAATCTCGAAATATTGCGCAGCGGTATGTCACATCTTTCTCGGTCAAGCTCGGTTGGGATGACACAGTAACATATGGGAAGGTTCAGCGGGCTTTTGGAAATGACGTTTTATCGAGGGCAGAAGTGTTTCGTTAGCACAAAATGTTTCCTGGGGGCAGATCAATGTCGAGGATGAATACCATAGTGAACGACCATCAACAGCAAGACGAGAAGGCAACACAATCAGGGCGGGTGAACTTAAGTGAGCTAATCGAACATTAACCGTGAAAATCATTGTAAACTAACTGAA
Organism: Schistocerca americana; assembly: GCF_021461395.2. Lineage (NCBI taxonomy): Eukaryota > Metazoa > Arthropoda > Insecta > Orthoptera > Acrididae > Schistocerca > Schistocerca americana. The sequence continues at coordinate 42,608,308 of NC_060120.1, forward strand.
CATTAATCGGGGAACTTCTCGCCTGATATTGACTGAAAATCTTTAAACGGGAAAACTTTTTGCCCAAATGGTTCCTAAAAATTTCGCACCGCAACAAGAAAGGTCAACGAAGGACTGTGGCTGCTGAACTATTGAAAGAAATGGAAGTGAAAGCTGATTTTTCTACTACGACGAAATGCCGCAATGGTGTTCAAAGGAATCGCTAAGACCATGAAACAGCGCATGTCGAAGTCAAAGGTGAAATGCATTCGTGTGTATTTCTTGGACTTTGGTTACATCCAGGCCAGACAATAAACCAAGACTACCATCATGAGTTCCTCCCAACATTGCCAACAGCATAACGTATCATACCATACTGCATTGTCTGTTAGGCAGTTTTCGACGTCAAAAATCACTTCAGTGCTACCACAACTTTCTCATTCACCCGAAATGGCGCCGTACATTTGTTTTTAATTTTTTTTTTTTAAAGTTTAAAACGTAGTTTCAATGGGTTTTTGGAGCAGTTCAGGACATCCAAACAGCTTTAATAACAGCATTACAGCATTTGCTGATACGCCTAAAGATCAGATCCAGAGAAATACTGAGTGAATTGGGTGCTGGCTTCAGTAGTACAATGTAAGAGGTCCATGACTAAGGAATTTGTTGGTAGCGCACTCGAGCAGATGTAATTTCGATGGATTGCTCACGAGCTGCCTGCGATATGTAAGCTATAAGAGAATCTCAGGCCAGAGAGCAGTGTTGACTGCAGTAGTAATTGTGTGGCAGTAGGAGTAAGTAGTAGCTAGGAATCGTGTGTATGAAGTTGGCTGGGTCGGTCGTGGGGAGCGATGGCGGAGCCTGAGCGATATAAGGTAAATGCAGCCTCACGCATATGCAGTATTGTTATATTAAATACCATGTAAATGTTTAAAAAATATCATAATAATAACCTTCTTTGTAAAAATTAACTTTTGACAATCATTCATCTCAATTTAAAGAATTTACTAATTTCTCCAATCCATGATCATCACGATTATTGTAAAGAAAAATCAGTTGTTTCCTTTTTTGCATGACTAAGTTATCGGCCAGCATTGCACTGGGCTGTGCCAGAAAAATTTATTTTAAGAGCAGATATATTTGCGTTATCCGGCGACTTCATTGAGGTAAGAATTTTCATTTTTTTATTCAGAATGATCTTTCATGGCCATGACGCAGTGCTTCTGACGTCCAAAATTTACCAGTTTAAATTCACAGTCAATTATTGAAAGGTTATAAGTGAGTCACATTTTTATTATTCCTAGGTTACCGAATTATAAACTGTTGGAAGGTTACACTGAATGTGAATTAAATAAATAATTACATGGTTTTTACTGTTGGGAGGTTACTGAATTTTTTTGTGGGGTGGTTACACTTGTCGACAACCGGCCAGGATCGTATTGTCTTTGTGAATTTCTGATAAGTAGTCATATATCTGCTCTTATTTACACTATTGTTAAATGTAGTTCGCATCTGGCGCAACGCATTTACTGATTTGTCACTCTTTCTTTCACAGATCATCGGCAATTTATTACTCTTTGTTGTCACTGTATTTGTTCCATTTTTGCTTTGTCTTCGTTTGATTTTGTGCTTATCGTTGACTTGTGAAAATGCCGCGAGAAACTGCTAACAGTGCATCGCGATCCGTAATGACTGAAAAAGCCGACTTGAATAATTTGACTGATAATGCTAGCGACACTCAGTGTCTTAATGATAATCCTCCAGTTACAGACAATCAGTGCGCACCGAACACCAGTAATGATTCTAATCCGAATGATGAGCGAACAAATTCAATTGTGTCCACTGTAAATTTAACGACAATTGATGGCGCGGCACTTTCCGTTACAATGAACGCTGCCCAGTTTGACTCACCTGATTTGCAAAATTTACACAGTGAACAGATAAATGTTTCTAACGAAGGTGAACAATATACACAAAACACGTCAAATTTATTATATTCCGATGTAGTGACCAACAGTGCACATCCGATTGGCAAACCTTTTTGTGAATCGGACTATGACCAAATGGTTACACAAAACGTGACACATGCTGATACTCCATCACACAGCACAGAGAATACAGCAGCTAATTTTGGCATGGATCGAGTTATGGCATTATTGCTACAACTTAATGAAAATCTCAAATAACAAATTAATGAAAATAATGAAAATCTCAAACAACTTAATGCAAACCTCAAACAGTCGAATGAAAAACAAGACAACAATTACAAAGAACTTAATGAAAATCTCAAACAGATCAATGAAAAACTTGACACCTCTACTGAACAGCTTACTGAACAGATTACAGACGTTGCCGAGCAATGAAACGAAACTAAAAAACAGTTACGTGAGGAAATTAACTCTAGTGCTAGGAATAGTAGTAAAGAAATTAGATCCGTTGCACAAGAAATATGTAATACACATGCAGCCACAACAAAATTACTTAGAGATGAAATTAGTGCAGTTGCTAAACAATGTTGAGAAAACGCAACACAGTTACGCAACGAGTTTAAATTAATGTCAGCAGAACTTTCACGCACACTGGATGCGAAAATAGACAAGAAATTCGAACAACAGAACAGCCAAATTGACGAACGTTTTAATCACCACCTACAGAACAGTGAAACGCGTTACCGTGAATTTATACAGGAACAGAATAAAGTAAAGAAACAAGTCATGGAAAAAATTACTGTACAGAGACAGGAAGATAAGCGTAAGTTATTTACGAAAGCAAAAACATACGTAGACGACAACGTTGCAACAGTATCAGACGAAATCAATACTATCAATCAGTTGAACACTGAATTGCATGGTGAAATATCCGATCTAAAAACAAAAACAGATACTAATATTCAGAATTTGAAAAATAAATATACAGTAGACTTTCAGACAATGATCAACAGACTTGAACAATTAGAATTAATACCGGATCCCGATGCCATTAAAGCAGACGTTAAGAAATTACAAAAAAAACACACTTAACATGCAGAAACAAATTAATGCTTGTGACACTAAAAACGACGATCAGGTAAAAGCACTGACTGAAAAATTTGATGAATTGGCCAGTCGTATTGACGTTATAGAAAATAACAATGACACCAAACCAGATGATACATCACCTGTTTCGTTTAATTAAACACCCGAATTGCAAGACATACAGCAGACAATCAGTGAGATAGGTTCGTCCAATAATATATCACATAGAAAATTGTCGTCTTTACAGCAAGAAGTGACAGAGATGAAAAATGTCTCAGCCTCTAACACGACACAGCGTACGCCACTCTCCGAACATTTCTCACACTCACACAGCCAGTATAATTTAGGTAATTTACAGAGAGTACGTGGCTTAGATTCCGAACAGTCACAGACAAACAGATTGTCATACAATCCTGAACCTGTTCAAACATTCATAGACGAAAATTTTGATTACAAGCACTTTCTATCTGTTAGGAAAATTAAAATATTTAAAAATGACAGAACACAGATTCACCCTTTGGATTGGATACAAAAATTTAGCTTTGCTTTTCCACCAACTTGGCCCGTAACACACAAACTTGAATTTATTTTCAGTTTTTTGGAAGGCGAACCGGCAACTCGTATGAGACCGATCGCGAGACAATGCAATTCGGTAGACGAATTTCAGAATGCTTTTCTGTCAGCGTATTGGTCGAAGACGACACAGCGCGGAATCAAGGATCAATTAATTATCTTACCGAATTATGAGAACTCAAATTTTCCCACTGTCACGCAATTTTTTGAACACATGGTCCAACAAAACCAATACTTCAGTCAGCCATACAGTGAATCTGCACTTATTCAATTATGTATTTCTAAATTACCACGATCATTAAGAGTGTCACTTTTAACGGGTCAGCAGAAAGAAAATATTTCGGCATTCAGAGATCTGTTACAACTTTTGGAAGTTTAGCAATTAGGCTATTCCTGCATTAACAAAAATATTTCACATCATAACCAAGGCCAACAAGCAAACAACAATTACGATCAGCCACGCTATTTTAATAGCAAAGGTGATAGACAGTCCAGGAATGACAACCACCAGAACTTGAATATCAGACAAAATTTTAATTATCAGTAACCTCATAGTTATCAGCGACAGCAAAGACAGTTTGGCAACAATAGAGGCTTTTCCCCACAACATCAACAAACCCAGTCGGTTAGCATACCTAATCAACAATGTAGTCTGCAAGGTCAACCAAGCTTTAATGTTTCGCCGCCTACACGTATAGCGTCGGCTCCACCAAATGGTAACGCACAGCAACAAGGAAATAACTACGTGCAGAAATCACACCATTTCAACTCCTATCGCAATGCGCCGCATAGCAACGATTATTATGACAGACGTACAAGTAAAGGGCACAGTTTTCAGCGTACGTTTAATAACAGTCGGTCTTACCAGCAGCATAATCAACCACAACAAGAGATTATCATGAATGAAGCAGACAGTCGGTATCATCCCGAACCTAATACGTCAGGAAGAAATAACAGAACAGTACAAATAGTCGAAATGCCTCAGCATCCTCCCGCAAATAACAACACCTCAGAAAGAATTTGACTAGATACAGTACAGGTTGCATCTTCCAGAGACGTAAGCAATACTTTTGACACACAGACTCTTGTTCACGAAAATGTTATTACTTTTGACGACATCCGAGACACTCTTTTTGCATGAAAAACCAGTTAGTCAAAAAACCATTACCCACCCTGTTATTGAAGTAAAGATTGGATCACCCACATTTTCAGCAGTAATCGATTCTGGATCACCTATGTCAGTTATAAATGAAGAAACATTCAACGAATGTAACAAAGAGAATATTTATCCTACGTTACCATTAGGCAAAACTAAAGTAAAAGGAGCGTATCTAGTAAAGGAGTAGATGTAAATTTCAGACACACTTATCATTTTGTATTGCAGGTCATACGTTCCACTCCAATTTTTGGATTGTTCCCTTATTGACAACAGACGTTATTTTAGGTACGAGTTTTTTGGTGCAATACGACGCAGTTATTGACTTTCAAAATTCCTATTTAATGTTAAAGGATGAAAATGTACAACTGGCATTAGAATTTCAGCACGCTTTATCTGCAGAAGAACGAGCAATTAATCGAACAGAGGTCATTTCGACATCGCGTAACATAGACTGTCATTCCACATTGTTCACAAATACGTACGTACACAACTATAATACACCAGACAAAGCCGACTGTGACGTTATGCAAATGATTTCTGATAAAGTAAAACAAAGTAGTGCAAATACAGACTACGAACGTACTCAACTACGCAATATTCTTTTACAGCAAGCTCCAGTTTTTGACAACGTCCCTGGTATTATGGCCGGTTTTGTGTATGAATTTCAAGTTAAACAGCATGACACATTTAAATCCAAACATTATCCTATTCCGTATATCCACAGAGAACAAGTTAAGAAAGAGTTACAAGCTGTGCTAGACCAAGGAATTATTGAACCGGCAGTTAGTCCGTGCATAAACCCGCTCCATATTGTTAAGAAAAAGGATGGATCACTTCGACTCGTACTTGATTCGCGTCATGTCAATGACATTATTATTAATGAAACAGATCGCCCACAGACATTAGAAGAACTTCTACAGAAATTTCATGGTACTGCTGTTTATTCCACATTAGATTTGAAATCGGGATTTTGGCAAATTCAGCTCCATCCGAACTGCAGAAGTACACAGCTTGTCTCTATTTTGGTGATTGTTATCAATTTTGCAAATTACCGTTCGATTTAACAATTTCTTCAGCAGCATTTAATCGCGGTTTAAATACTATACTTCCGACAGAACTGAAAGACAGAATCAAAACGTATGTAGACGACATTCTTATTGCAGAAGCTAACTGGTCTGAACACAATCTGATTCTTGAACAACTGTTGCAAACTTTTCGTGCACAAGGACTGACAGTTAATCTTAGCAAATCACACTTTGGCAAAACTTCTATAAAATTTCTTGGACATGTCATTTCAGCAGAAATCACTGCGCCTGACCCGGAAAAACTTCAGCCTTTACGTGACATTACTATTCCAACGACAAAGAAACAACTACGCAGCTTTCTGGGTTTAATTAACTTTTTCCGTAAATTTATTCATTACTCTGCTTTAGACACCCCTAGATTATGCCAACTGACGGGTAAAAATGCTATTTGGCCCTGGGATAGCCAAGCACAGTCTCAGTTTGTTAATTTGAAACATGCCTTGTTGAATGCACCACTTTTACCACACTCAGATCCTACCAGAAAATTTCCATTCTACCGACAGTTCTAACACCGCTTTAGGCGCACACATTTTTCAGGAAGTTGAAGAGGATGGTACTACAGTAATTAAAAACATCGTCTTTGCAAGTCGCATTCTGTCACCTGCTGAACGCAATTATTCTGTTACAGAACTTGAAACATTATGTGTTGTGTGGGCATTTACGAGATTTAGGCATTTTCTTTATGGAAGACATACTACCGTTTACACAGATCATAGATCTATACAGTTTTTACTTTCAGCTAAATTTACACATGACAGGTTAAGCAGATGGAAAATTTAATTACAGGAATTTAATTTTACAATTGTTCACATTCCCGGTGCACAAAATATTGTAGCAGACGCACTATCCCGTTCTCTCAGCAACAGTCAGCAAGACATCGCAACCAACTTTTGCCAAGCAAATTCTAGCGTCATGTATATTCAACAAGTAGCGTTTGAAAATTTCATTTCGTCGTCATTACGTGACATAGCACAAGAGCAGAGCAAAGACAACGTATGGAAAGAAATTAAACACCTTTGGCAAGGAATAATGTTACCATAAGAAACCAATATACTGTACGCAAGAACATTCTGTTTCGACGCTCTCACCCTGACAGCAACAACTGGTTATTACGTATTCCTGACGAACTTGTTAACAAATTAATTTGGTATACTCATTTAAGTTACGAACATTATGGAGCCAGAAAATGTTATGTTATACTGAGACAGAACTGTTATTTTACCAACATGGAGAAACGTATTTGACGAGTTTTATCGTCATGTAAAATCTGCCAGAAAGCTAAATCAGACACTTCACATATTCCTCTGTTGCATCCCATTGTACCCGTTAAATTGAGACATATGGCGGCTGTAGACATTTTGGGTCCAATTCTCAGAACTAATAGAGGTTTTTGCTACGTCTTTGTCGCTGTTGAACACACTTCGAAATTTGTTACCTTCACTCCGTTACGCAAAGCTACTGCTAAATCTATTTCGAATGCATTTGTAAAACATTTTTTGTTTCATGTAGGACATGTATTGAATGTAATTTCCGACACTGGACCAAAATTTCGATCTGCGATATGGACACATATGTTACGAGCCAGAAACATTTCTCCGATCTATATATCCAGGTATCACGCTTCTTCGAACCCTTCTGAACGACTAATGAAAGAAATTGGTAAACTATGTAGAATATATTGCCATAAAAAATTTGAGCTTCTATACTTAGGTCCATATAGAGTTCGCAGCATTCCTCACCCCAATGTAGTACACGTCGAAACTTTCAGAAGCAGAAAAAGCAAGGGCAATCACCATATTTCCAATATTAAACCCTTTATTGAATGAGCATACTTTACGATTCATCACATTGTAATGCCATTTCCAGATATTTGTATGACCACTTACTGATGATGATTATATTTTTTCTTGGCAAGTGCCAGGCAAGGCTAGGTTGGCAGGTCGCTTTTCTTGTCGTTATATATCAGACAGTGCACATTTTCCATTTTTTTTTGTTGATGTATGTATAATTGTTTTCCTATCGAAAGTAGAATTTTTGTCTGTATGCACTATGAAATCTTTAAGATATAAAAAATAGCAGTTGACTTTGACGTTTTTCCTTATGATATTTCAATATCTTGACTATTCTACATTTTTTGCTACTACATTATGATACTGTGTGTACATTTTTTGCACTTGAAAATTGTCTATGTTTTTGACATAATACGTTTTCTGTCATGCTATGCTGTATGCTTAGTCATATCACTAGAAACAAGTTTTCATTTAATGGATATACGATTTAAATGCAAGATATTAATCCATATTCGTCATTTTCAGAAAGCTATACCGTGTAAAAGAAATAAATTAAACAAAGTACAGTGGTTTACTATGAAATGGAAATTTCACCTTCGGAATGAACGAAAGAAAAAGCAGTACCTTGTCATGAAGAGTAAATGGATCAGAATTAACAACCATTAACAAGAATATACTATACACACTGTATAATAGCAGTCTTAACTAATTATTTTTCTTTCAGAATACGAGGTGCTTGATGCAGGCCGTCAGGCAGAGCTACACATGTTAATTTTAGTGATGAAATATGCTAGAAGTAAGAAACTCTATACTATATGAAATAATGAATGATAATGAATAGTTGTATGAAGTAAATGGTAATATGAATATGAATAACGAAGTGTCTATTTTTGCAGAGGATAATAAATGATGATGAATAGTTTGTAACGTCCCCTTTTGAACAATTATACGTGACTGTGCTTAAACTGACACACAATATTTTGTTAGCGCAACGCAATCTGACTTTCAAAATTCCCTACAAAAGAATGGCCCTGACTAACATTAAACTGTACCTTTCACAAATCACTTACCTCACAAAAATCTTCGCTGCTCAAGCTACTGCAATACAGCGAGCGCCACTACTGCCATCTAAATAAAAGATTCAAACTATGGAAGGCACTAACTACTGATAGGGATAGTTAGCGAATGAAAGATATTAATAGAGAACAAACAATGTATTTACCTTGATATCATCATATATAAATATAGCAGTTCATGACAAATTTCAGAACTCCGCCATCTCTCTCCCCACATCCACCACTGCTGGCGGCTCACCTCCAACTGCGCAACGCTACGCGCTGTTCACAGCCAGCTGCCTAACACTACAATGGCGAGTATTACAACAATGCAAAGCAGACACAGACTGCACACAGCACAGCCAGTGATTTTCATACAGAGGTGGCGTTACCAATAAATAAACCTAAACAGCCTACTTACATAGCCCCCATGCTCCCCACAAAAAATTTTACAAATTTTTTTTGGGCAGTGGCCAATAATGATTTGATAAAATTTTTCATAATTACAATAACAAAGAAATCAAATGCACACACTTATTGATACAACGTTGGTCAAAAGCTAAAATTTTGTCACAGTCCATAGAGACAGTCCTGATCATTCATCATAATAGTAATTACAGTTTTTTCCGCAAAGTCTCATTAGTAAAAGAAATTGCACACAGAAGTAGTGGATTTCCATGCAGTCTTGAAGAAGTAGCGTTGTCCTTCCAACGGAAAGACAGTGCTGACTCTTGACATGCTGACAGATAATGGGCCACAACAGAGCAAACCCACAGCAGAGTCATTCGACGTTTTGAAGAATATTAGTAGGTAGGTCATCACAGAGTAGACCCACTGTAGTCCTGGTAGAGAGTATGGTATTGGTGGGCCACCAGAGGTGCAGACCCACTGCAGTCCTTGTAAAAATAATGGTATTGATGGATCATCAAAGATGTAGACCCACTGTAGTCCTTGAAGAGATGGCCAGCAGCCATCTGTTGTGACTGTGCAGGTGCACAATCACCACTGAAGAGTCTTGCGGACAATATAGCAAGTCCATAAACCACCACTTGTGCACTCACAAAGTTTTTGAAATTGTCCTTAGAACCAGCAATGCTGTTATCCAGTCCCTTGCTGAATCATTAACACACGTGCAAACACTATCAGTCCCTACTTCTCACATATTGTCCATATACTATGACCAACAGAAACATGTGCAGTGAAATGTAACTTAATTTGAAGAACTGGTGTCTATACAATTTTATAACATAAGAATACAATAACAAAGGTACAAAACACATCATTAAAAACATAATAATACAGATAACATTTGTAGTAATAGGGGCTTTACAAAAGAATAGAAATAAACATATACATCAGTGTTACAGGAATTATGACATAAGTAAATACATAAAAGATCAGAATAACTTTTGAAACATCAACTTTACACATGAGCATTAAAACAAAACAGAATTAATAATGTCTAACATCTTTACAAAGTAAATAACATATTATTAATGCCAATTGTATTTGAGGATAACAGTATTCCTCATCATAGTGAATGTAACTTAGTATTAGAAGACAAAAAAGTTCTATGAAACAGTACACAGAGACGGGAAGAAAACAAATACACAAGGGTACACAAACATATAGTGGGATAACACAAAAGGGAAAGGACAGGGTTTGTTTTACTGCAGTATTTTGCATGGAGATCTCCCTTCATTCATCATTATTCCCAAAAGTCCTATCTAAGCCTGCCTTCTGTATTTTGTTCACATCCTCTGTCAAAAACAGTTTTTCTCTCTGCTTTCTGTATTTATATATTCTCATATTTCTTACCTCATTATTTATTTTCCATTATCTTACCTCATCATTTATTTCCAAGAAAATCCTACCTAAACCTGTTGTCCCTAAACCCTACTTTTTTGTTCATATCCTCTTTCAAAATACTTTTTTGGCCAAACTATTTTCTTATAGCTTCTCAATGCATTTCTTCCAATTCATTATAGTTAGTTTCTTATATAGTCTACCCCTCTTAAGCTAACTTAAATCTACTGAGCTCAGATGCTAAACTAAGGAACGAGGCAATGCAGCAGCACAAAACAATTAACACAAACAGCAATGATAAAAAATACAAATGGCAAAGCAAGCAGCATAAATTAGCAAAGGAAATGCAATATTACAACTAATATAAGGCAACGCGCAGCAAACAAGAAAAATAAATTCGTAGTAAAACTGGCTTAACAGAGTAATACTAAGTCAAATTCAGTAACACTATGCCTGGCAAACAGCAGCAGCAAATGAAATAACTTATACTTAAACATGACAAAGCTCAAGCAGAAAAAATGTTACACTAAAAATGGCCATGTTTAATACCTATGTCACATCTTAACACTAGACCGATGCATCACAAAAACTTACTCTGCAAGAAAGTTATCAAGTCTTTAAAAAAATTATTTATGCAATTCCTGTGAAGGGAAATGTCTATTTGTGCTCTCTTTTCTAAGAAAGTATATGAGAAACGTATTCTTTACTGGGTCTGTAGACAGAAAATAGTGATATTAGTACATCTACTAAATTTTATAATAACCAATGCTGCAGTGCAGCTAGAAACTAGATATTAAAGAAAATGAGCAAACATGTACAAAGGAAGGTATGAAACATCATTCATTAGCCATATGGCATTTCATAATGTAGTAAAAAAAATCTCTCAAGTAGAAAGACAGTAGTCATAATCAGGTGTATAGACATAAAAATATTTCTCGTCATTTCATTAGGTATTTCAGTAAATATCATAAATTAAGAGCTCCACAGTGTTATCATATGTTTTCAAGTTTGATCGTGTCGTATTTGCGATGCTTTCTACAAAGGAATGTCAATAGCGAGGATAATGGCCCCCTTTTCTTTACCTGTGCCTCTGAAAAGGCACACACTAATGGCTTTTTCTCCATGCATCTGACACAGCTGGCTGCTCAACACGCATTACGTCAAAGTCACTTGGCTTTCTTACCAAAATATTTATGACACCACTTTGCAATACAGTGACAGTCTCATATAATAAATTTCACAGGTCTACAATTTGCGTTACAAGTCTGTAGAAACAAAATCCTGTAAAAATAACAGTGTCCAAAAAACTTTCAGTGGCATTGTAATACATTCACGCATGTACACACATTTCATAATTCTTAAAGTACAATTCTTGGTTTCCAACATCCTTTTTCACAAGTCAGAGTCCCTAACCACTGTTCATTACTCCTTACCTTATTACACATATAAATATTCGTTGACACTTCTCCAATATTTCATCATAACAGATACGTAGCATAATCAAATTCCTCATATAGCATCAGCTCATTGACCATAAACATACCTCAGCAGCATAATACACATCATCGTCGTAAAAATAACATCATAACACCTCAGTCAAATCTCAAAAACGTCATAGCTTTCTGCAATAATGTCAAAACCTAAAAAAGTTCTCTGCTCATTTCAATAGTGTCATCTACCTCAAACGTACTTTAAAATCATGCTCCCTTACCAAATACATCATTCAAAGCTCTCATAGTATCACAACGGTTCCGAAAAAATATTAACAGTTCACTAAGTACAGACAAAAATGCAATTCCATAAGTATGAAGTTATCCAACTGTGTAATTGCGTAAACATTTGTCAGTGATGTAGTAAAAAAAAGTTTATCTCTTAGTAAAATGATCAGATAGCTGTGTAATTTATGTGTTAGAGAAATATGGTACTGATGTGTAAAGTTGTATAAGCAAATACCATATTAGCTAGGGCTCCTTGTGCTTGCCAAACACATGGTACACAAGAAGGCGTGTACCCCCCCTGAGGATTAATGTAATTATACCCTCAGGTGTTACAGATTACAACAATGGAATGAAATGTATTACGGAAAACCTTTGTATCATTGTCCTTCAATATATCTTTAAAAATAAATGATTTAAGTACAAAATTAATCGCTCAAACACATGTCCTGTAGCGCTAAATGTGCGTCTTGCTGTAAGATAATCTCTGTGGAAGTGTCGTAGTTATCGTCCTCTGAAAGCTAAGTTCTGCAGAAGTCAATGTACTTACCTCATGATAAACAAAAGTGAAATGCTTTGCGTATAGATATCGTAGTTATTATGCTTATTGGCGTGATGAAGAAAGTACTGTACAGTAACGTATTGTTGTGCCACGAAAAAGGCTGTCTCATTGTTGCTATACCACAAAAGTTACTACTAAAACATGTTTTACTTTCCACAAGAATTCAGAGAAACTGTGCAGATATAAAACAGATACACCGCAAAAGCAACATGGTATATTGTCACTCATTAGTAGCGTCGTGATAAAATCGTGTAGTTGTCACATAAACTAACCACTGTGTCATCTGGTATCTCACAGAAAGTACTTTAAACCCAGAATGTATTTTCAAGTAAACCAAAATGTTGCATTAAAATCTCATTAGCAGTACCAGTATATGTTCTAAGTATGTAAGCCTTATAGTCGTTACATAATCGTGCAACTAACAAGCAAGAATGTACACACACAATAACGCTGTGACGTCTGTTCACTATAACAATGCATTCGTAATTTCTGTTGAAATAAGTTCTCTTGGTTCTTGACTGGATATTTAACTTCAAAGATTGTTGCATGGTAACAGTCTCTAAGTCTGACAATGCATACTAGAAATGTGAAGTGAAAAGTTTTATGGCGAACATAAAGTTAAAAAGCAGATTATCTTTCAATAAACGGTTTTACATGTGAAATGTGGTGTAAACCTTTACTCTTCCTAGTACTCAGAGTTTGAACTTCAATGCAATTGTCAGGCGGTATACGTCGGTGAAGAATACTGGAATTTTTCTCAAGGTTAGCGTCTATGTTATTTTTCTCTGAGCCACCTGGCGCACGCGGCTGCCTGCAGTGCGAGTCATTGTCTGTCCCTTTGTTGGCGCGCATCGTTATTGGGATTAGGAGACTTAGCTTCTACAAATTCACGTTGTCGAAAGTGCCCTGCTCTGTTTGAATCCCGCCAATTCTGATGCAATTCAGGTCTGTCGTTACGATCACATCGTCTGTCGTCATGTCGGTAGTTCCTGTAGTTTCTTTCTTGTCGGTTAAGTGGTGGAGAATTTCTCCCTGAATCATACCTGCGGGCTGAACTGTTGCGTCTGATGTTATTCTGTCTCCCTTGACAATAATTGTTTTTGTTCCCATATTGTCTGTTTCTCTGATTGTCTCTGTGATAGTCATTACTGCGGAGAGGTGATCTTTCCCTGTCATTATTACTACTCTGCCAACGGTTGTCGTACGGGTGGTGTCTATTTTGGTCACGATTTGCGTGGTGAGAATAGCCTTGTCGCGTCCAGTTATCGTTTCTGTCGTCACGGAATTGTGACAGATATGACCTGTAATTGTTGTGTTCCTGTTTTCGCGTTCCGCGATTGTCAGTGTCAATTTCCAGTTCTTGTAACAGTCCCTGAAAGGCTTCAATGTCGTCTTTGCAACGTCCTGCTAAAATAATATGCCGTAAATGTTCAGGCAATTTGAGTAAGCAAATGCGGATGAGTTCTGAGGGGCTGTATGGGTTTGAAAGATACTGATTCTTATGCAACATGTCTTCAAAATATTTGGCAAGACTGGAAAATTCAGATTGTTCAAAGTGTTTCATCATCATGATGCTATGTTTTACTCGGTCTTGTGTAGCTTGAGACCAATATGCTGAGAGGAAGGCATGGTAAAATTCTCCTTCACTGTGACAATCGTGAATGACCGATCGCATTCTTACAGCCGGTTCATTCTCTAAATAGCCACACATAAATTCTAACCTGTGCTCCAATGACCAGTTGGGAGGAAAACAATGAGAGAATTGATGGAGCCACGCTTGTGGATGAATGTCGTTGCCGGAATTCTTAAATGTTTTGAATTTACGTGTAGTAATGAACAGCTTATAGTCAAAATCATCATGTCGGCGAGTCGCATGTCGGTCATTGTTACGTCGTGTCGGCTGTTCAATCTCAAAATTCGGTGCACATTGCCAATTTCTTTCATAATTTCCGAAATGCGCTGTGTTATTATTTTGTGGTTGTTCTGTATTTCTATGTCCCTCTTCCCGTATTGGGGCGCGAGTGTCCTCTGAAATACGTAATTCTTGTACTACTTGTGCCAACTGATCTTGCACTTCCCGGATTTCTCTTTTGTACTGTGTATTGATTTGATTTTGATTTTGTTTGAATTTTCTAATTTGTTCATACTCTTCTGTGTCAGTGAAGGCTACGGGTCTTGTGTCATTCAGATCATCATCTACCTTTGTAGATAAGTTAGTGACCTGATCCGAAAGTTCGACTACTTTCTCCGATAGTGTACTTATTTCCTCCATGTGCCTATCTGAACCAATTTTGAGGGTATCTACTGTGTCCTTTAAGTTTTCCTGGGTTCTTGCAAGTTGCGTAACCGAATTGGTAGATGCAACTGAGTCAATTTTAGCTTGCAAGGTCTCATGATTTTCATGAACAATAGTTTGCAGTTCTTTTATGGCTGCTTCGTGAATCTGTAATACATTTTCATGACGCAAAAAAATAGTTTGGAAATGCTCACAAATTTGTGTTTTTACGTCATTACAGACCTTTTGACATTTCGATTCGATGTTATGTAACTCAGTGGTTAAATCTTCACGTGTTTGTTCAAGTGTAGTGTCTAACTTTTTGAGATTTTGTTCCACTGTGTCTAACTTTTTGAGATTTTGTTCCACTGTGTCTAACTGTTGCTGTGTTTGTCTCTGGTGTTGTTCCATTGTGTCTAACTTTTCAAGCTTTTGTCCCATTTGTTGCATTAATTGTAATAACAATGCACTGGTGTCTGAAACATGTTCCTCAGCGCTTCTCGGCAGTGAAGTTGCACCGGCAACATTCACATTTTGACAAGCAGAAAACGTGACTTGACTCATTTGAGAAAACGGTGAGAACCCAAAACCTGAGTCTACAGTATTTGCAAAATTGTGTCCTGTCATTCCCGATTCCTGAGGTAAGCTGTTGCCGACCGATCGATCGATAATGCGTCCCTCTTCACTAATTGTTTCACTGTCCACACCATTGTTTGCCGCCTGCTCCATTTCCCTATGCACAGTTACCAAATTACTACTTTGAATGTCTGTTAATTCATTACTCTGCGGCGCTAACACACTGCTTTCATTTTCACTGTCATTTCTCAGTTTACTTTGGAGCCTAGTATTACGTTTTTCACACGCCATTATTGTCACAATATTTCACACGACAACACAGAAAAGCACAATTTGAAGAGCAAAAATAAGAGAACACATTAACATAGCACTGAAAATAATATTTAGTTAATTGCAAGCGCAGCTGCGAAAAACTTGCTGCAAATCTACATGCATGCCACAACTGTTTTACTGTACAACAATGAAAAACTACAACTACAAAGGAAATTCTCTCTATAATTACGCGCTAGCAATAAACAAAATCTACACTAATTACACAAACTACAAGAAAATATCAGAAGATTCCAGTAAGGTATCCTCGGCTAAGGGTCGACATATGTAACGTCCCCTTTTGAACAATTATACGTGACTGTGCTTAAACTGACACACAATATTTTGTTAGCGCAACGCAATCTGACTTTCAAAATTCCCTACAAAAGAATGGCCCTGACTAACATTAAACTATACCTTTCACAAATCACTTACCTCACAAAAATCTTCGCTGCTCAAGCTACTGCAATACAGCGAGCGCCACTACTGCCATCTAAATAAAAGATTCAAACTATGGAAGGCACTAACTACTGATAGGGATAGTTAGCGAATGAAAGATATTAATAGAGAACAAACAATGTATTTACCTTGATATCATCATATATAAATATAGCAGTTCATGACAAATTTCAAAACTCCGCCATCTCTCTCCCCACATCCACCACTGCTGGCGGCTCACCTCCAACTGCGCAACGCTACGCGCTGTTCACAGCCAGCTGCCTAACACTACAATGGCGAGTATTACAACAATGCAAAGCAGACACAGACTGCACACAGCACAGCCAGTGATTTTCATACAGAGGTGGCGTTACCAATAAAAAAACCTAAACAGCCTACTTACAAGTTGTATGAAGAATATGGTAATATGAATAATGAAGTTTTTCTTTACCCAGTTGTGTCTATCATTTATGAATGTGATCACATATGCTGTACTTGTTTCATAACCTTGCTACAGCTAACTCATGACGAATGACGTTAATAAACCTTATTTCCAGCAATAAGTCAAAAGCAAATATTTTCATGCCCCAGCAATTAATTATCGATCCCAACGCAATGCACTGTTAGCACAAAGAAAAATTATTATCAGTCGCAACTATTACCAGTATACAACTAAATAATGCTACCAGTTTGACATATATTTCTAGTCCTTCATATAACGCAAATTTTTCTGATGTATTGATTCCCTTATGTCTGTGTATTATTGGACTACAGACCTTGAGTA
This sequence comes from Schistocerca americana, assembly GCF_021461395.2. NCBI lineage: Eukaryota > Metazoa > Arthropoda > Insecta > Orthoptera > Acrididae > Schistocerca > Schistocerca americana. The sequence goes on from NC_060120.1 coordinate 42,625,425, forward strand.
ATAGTTACAATGTCTTACATTTTAAATATGTCTTATGCCACTTGCATGATATCATGTGTAAACACTAACAGCTTGATGCTACATGCAATAACTCTTGTTTTGAATGATGACTTCTGGATAATGCATAAAAATGCTTCGTAACTGGCCATTGAGTGCCAATAATTACTGTAATGAGATGAGATGATGCCAATAATTATTGTAATGAGAAGACTTATGACCCCAATAATTACTGTAATTAGATGACTTATGAATAATGTTCTGTAATAATTACTGTAATGAGATGACTTATGCATAAATGCTATGCCAATCATTTCTGTAATAATATTTTGTTATACTCTATAAATGCTATGCTAATGATTACTGTAAAGAGATGACTTATGCATAAATACTATGCCAATAATTACTGTAAAGAGATGACTTATGATGCCAATGATTACTGTAATGTGATGACTTATGCATAAATGCTATGCCAATAATAAATTAACTCTTGTCTTTAATGATGACTTCTGAATAATGCATAAAAAATGCTTTGTAACTGGCCAATGAGTGCCAGTAATTACTGTAATGAGATGACTTATGATGCCAATGATTACTGTAATAAGATGACTTATGCATAAATGCTATGCCAATAATTACTGTAATGAGATGACTTATGCATAAATGCTATGCCAATAATTACTGTATTGAGATGACTTATGAATAATGTTCTGTAATACTCCATACATACTGCTTAAATGCTGTGTAAATTGCCAATGAATGCCAATAATTATTCAGATCGGTTGATACACTAGTGTAATTCTATGACGACTAGCATAAGGCTTAATGTATCCTTCACCTTCTGACCTAATTACCAGCAGTTACTGCGATATCCGTATGTCCTGTCCATCCTCATGATCATGGAGCACTATATTTGGTTTTTGCACTAATTCTACGTTGATGTAAGAGTATGGATTCTACAAGAATGTGGTGTTGACATACCAAGCTGTCCATCACCTTGAACGATGGATATGTTATTATGGCCCTACTGTTTGGTGTACCTAATGTACTACCAAAATAATAACATACAATATTAATACAAGATTTCAGTGTCTTGGCTACACTGATAAATACTTCAGGGAGGAGAACTTCCGATTGTCTCAATTGGTGTTGTGCATCTGTAGAATGGACTTTCAGTGCAGCTATGTGCAACCCACTGTGCTACAACTATGATGCTATCCATCCCATCCCTTTCCTAGTTCTTGTAAAAATGATAAAGACTTTTACAGTGCGTGTGCACTTTATTTCATTTTTTAATGTATTCAGTTCATGTAAATATGCTAAAGACTTCTACGGTGCGTGTGCACTTTATGTCATTTGTTAATATTTTGTACTCATTGTGCATACATTTTGTCATTTCTTAATATATTATGAACTCAGTGCGTGTGCTATGTATTTCATTTCTTAATACGTTCCGCACTTATCAATAATGTATATACTTTGTGACTGTAGGCTTAGTAAACTAAATAGATTATAAAAAAAGTTGTTGCTCATGGCAAGTCCAATTGACTCACCATCGCTGCCAAATTTTTGCCCCCCTCAGTGGAGGGTTATGTAAGAGGTCTATGATTAAGGAATTTGTTGCTAGCGCACTCGAGCAAATGTAATTTCGATGGATTGCTCACGCGCTGCCTGCGATATGTAAGCTATAAGAGAATCTCAGACCAGAGAACAGTGTTGACTGCAGTAGTAATTGTGTGGCAGTAGGAGTAAGTAGTAGCTAGGAGCCGTGTGTATGAAGTTGGCTGGACCAGTCGTGGGGAGCGATGGTGGAGCCTGAGCGATATAATATAAGGCAAAAGCAGCCTCGCTCATATGTAGTATTATTCTATCAAGTCCCATGTAAATGTTTAAAAAATCTCTTAATAATAATCTTTTTTATAAAAATTAACTTTTGACAATCATTCATCTCAATTTAAAAAATTTACTAATTTCTCCAATCCATGGTCATCACGATTATTGTAAAGAAAAATCAGTTGTTTCCTTTTATACACGACAAATCTATCGGACAGCATTGCACTGGGCTGTGCCAGACAAATTTATTATAAGAGCAGATATATATGCGTTATCCGGCGATTTTATTGAAGTAAGAATTTTCATTTTTTTTATTCAGAATGATCTTTCAGGGCCATGACGCAGCGCTGCTGACGTCCAAAATTTACCAGTTTAAATTCACAGTCAATTATTTAAAGGTTGTAAGTGAGTCACATTTTTATTATTCCTAGGTTACCGAATTATAAACTGTTGGAAGGTTACGCTGAATGTGAATGAAATAAATAATTATATTGTTTTTACTGTTGGTAGGTTACGTAATTTTTTTGTGGGGAGGTTACAACATAAACAGATGTTATTAATTTCGAGTTCGAGAGTGCTTCTAAGTAATTACTTTTGTTACGTATCACATAGCAGTCTTATATCTGTGCATTAGTTCAGAGTAGTAAGGCTTGCTACAATCTGAACACAAATACCGCTCATTTTATTGAACCCAAAATTAGTGAACCGGGTTATGTCTGGTAATAAAAGTTGGTTTTTCCAGTATCCTGAGACGAATCGTCAAAGTTCACAATGGTGCTCAAAGGAATGCCTAAGACAAAGTAACTCACGCATCTCAAACACAAAGGTGAAATGCATGCTTGTGTGTTGTCTTTGACTCCATGGCTATTGTGCACAAGGAGTGGTTACCTCCAGACAGTAAACCAATACTGTTAACAGGAAATTCTCGAAAATCTGCGAAAACAGGTCGTTCGTGGTCGTCCATGAACTGCAACCAGCCGGATCTAGCACCGTCCATTGCTTCATTGTCTGTTGGGCAGTTTTCGACGTCAAAATCCGTTGCAGTGCCTTTCTAAAGAAAAGGTTAACACAGTTTTCGAAGAACACTATTTGGGAACAGATCACGGCACCCAAATAATTGTAATAAGAATTTTGCTGATGTATATGAAATAATACTATCACCAATGTAGTACATAGGAAGTTGTATGTTTCTTTTATCTGGGTGGTTGAAATACAGCTTCACCGCTATCTCACGGTCTTGGTTGATGGTACAACTGTCGCATTAGACAACAATGTCATTTTGATGACATCACTACAACGGCGCTGGGTCCTCAAGGCTCATCCCAACCTCCGACGATGCAAATTCAGGATTCTGCTTTCTGACTTCTTTGGTACATTTAACAGCTGTTATCAATTTAGACTGCGAGAACTCTTCTAAATAATAACGTTTCTTACATACGAGACGGAAGTCATTAACCAGTGCATTGGCCCAATAAATATGCGGCTCATTCTACTTCTGATTCGCTTCTACTGTCCTGGATTTATTCTAATCGAAGTTGTATCCAGGTAATCCACGTCCCCTGTTAACGCATGGAGATGGCGTGTTATGCTGCAGCCCTATTAACCCATACCTTATTTTAGTCAAGTGATACCACAAATTTATTTTCTCCCCAATTCTTTTCAGAACCTCATTATTTGTTACGCAATCTACTCATTTAAATTTCAGTGTCCTCCTGTAGCACTAAATTTCAAAATCTTCCTTTCTCTTCTTGTCTGAAAGTTTCACTTCAGTATGAGGCTACACTCCAAACAAATGCCTTAAGAACGCTTAAAATTAAATCTGATGTTAGCAAATTTCTCTTCTTCAGAAACGCTTTTCTTGCCACTGTCATTGTATAACCTTCTCAGACTCCTTTCCCAACCACTGCTCCCTCTCTCATGCCGCTCTACTCTTATAACCGCCGTCCGGCTTCTTTACTCGCACAAGTTGTCAATGACCTTTCGTTCCCTCTGTATTTTAGCCCTCTTGCATGCAGAGTCAAACAGTATATTCCAGCCAAAAATGTCCCAAAACTTTTTCCCTATCTACAAATTCTAAAAACGTTGACTTATCTTCTAAGCTAACGCGTAGTGCCGGTATTGCTTCACGTGTTCCAGCATTTCTTCTGAACCCGAACTGGCCTACCATGAGGGCAGCTTCTACAACTGTTTCCATTCGTCAGTAAATAATTTGTGTCAGTATTTTGCAAGCATGAAACTGATAGTTACGTAATATTCGCCGCCGTCGGTATCTCCTTCCTTAGGAAATGAGGTTATTACATCCTTCTTGACGTCTAGGAGTATTTCTCCTGTCTAGTATGTCTTGCAGCCAGGTGAAACCGTTACGTCATTGTTGGCTCTTCCAAGGATATCAGACGGTCTGAGGGAATTTCGTCTATTCCATGGGTCTTGTCTCGGATTAGCTCTTTCACTGCTGTGTCAAAATGTTTCCGCAGTATCATATCTCCCATCTCATTTCCATCTACTTCCTCTTCCATTTCCTCTTTCTATAACATTGTTGTGCTGTTTGTTTTCCTTGTGAAACCCCTCTGTACATTCCCTCCACTTTTCAGCTTTCCCTTCTATGTTTATTACTAGATTCCCATCTGAAGTCTTGATACTCATACAGCTGCTTCTCTTCTCTTCAGAAACTTATTTAATTTTCCTGTAGACGATATCTGTCCACCCCCCTAGCAATACGTGCTTCTATAGACTTACATTTGTCCTCTAGATCCTCCTGTTTAGACATTTGCATTTTTATATTTTCTCCTTTGTTATCAGGAGAAAGAAAACTGGCGTTCTACGGACCGGAGGCAGGAGGAACAAGACTTCTGGTCAGGTGGATACAGGATTATTAATAAAAAATCAAATAGGGTTAAAGCAGGAGTAGGTTTAATAATGAATAGGAGAATAGGAATGCGGGTCAGCTACTACAAACAGCACAGTAAACGCATTATTCTGGCCAAGATAGATACGAAGCCCACACCTACCACAATAGTAAAAGTTTATATGCCAAAAAGGTTGGAATTTAAGGAGATGGGGCCTGGATAAACTGAAAGAACCAGAGGTTGTTCAAAGTTTCAGGGAGAGCATAAGGGAGCAATTGACAGGAATGGGGGAAAGAAGTACAGTATAAGAAGAATGGGTAGCTTTGAGGGATGAAGTGGCTAAGGCAGCAGAGGATCAAGTAGGTAAAAAGACGAGGGCTAGTAGAAATCCTTGGGTAACAGAAGAAATATTGAATTTAATTGATGAAAGGAGAAAATATAAAAACGCAGTAGATGAAGCAGGCAAAAGGGAATACAAACGTCTCAAAAATGAGATCGACAGTAGATGCAAAATGGCTAATCAGGGATGGCTAGAGGACAAATGTAAGAATGTAGAGGCTTATCTCACTAGGGGTACGATATATACTGCCTACAGGAAAATTAAAGAGACCTTTGGAGAAAAGAGAGCCACTTGTATGAATATCAAGAGCTCAAATGGAAACCCAGTTCTAAACAAGGAAGGGAAAGCAGAAAGTTGGAATGAGTATATAGAGGGTCTATACAGGGGCGATGTACTTGAGGACAATATTATGGAAATGGAAGAGGATGTAGATGAAGATGAAATGGGAGATACGATACTGCGTTAAGAGTTTGACAGAGCACTCAAAGACCTGAGTCGAAACAAGGCCCCGGGAGTCGACAACATTCCATTGTAACTACTGACGGCCTTGGGAGAGCCAGTCCTGACAAAACTCTACCATCTGATGAGCAAGATGTATGAGACATGCGAAATACCCTCAAACTTCAAGAAGAATATAATAATTCCAATCCCAAAGAAAGCAGGTGTTGACAGATGTGAAAATTACCGAACTATCAGTTTAATAAGTCACGGATGCAAAATACTATCGCGAATTCTTTACAGACGAATGGAAAAACTGGTAGAAGCCGACCTCGGCGAAGATCAGTTTGGATTCCGCAGAAATGTTGGACTACGTGAGGCAATACTGACCTTACGACTTATCTTAGAAAATAGATTAAGGAAAAGCAAACCTACATTTCTTGCATTTGTAGACTTAGAGAAAGCTTTTGACAATGTTGATTGGAATACTCTCTTTCAAGTTCTAAAGGTGGCAGGGGCAAAATACAGGGAGTAAAAGCCTATTTACAATTTGTACAGAAACCAGATGGCAGTTATAAGGGTCGAGGGGCCATGAAAGGGAAGCAGCGGTTGTGTGACTGGAACTCGACAGTAGAAAAAGGAAGAGAAGGAATCGTAGTAGGTGAATATGGACTTGCTGTAAGTAGTTAAAGAGGAAGCCGCCTGGTAGAATTTTGCACAGAGCATAACTTAATCATAGCCAACACTTGGTTCAAGAATCATAAAAGAAGGTTGTATACATGGAAGAAGCCTGGAGATACTGGAAGGTATCAGATAGATTATGTAATGGCAAGACAGAGATTAGGAACCAAGTTTTAAATTGTAAGAAATTTCCAGGGGCTGATGTGGACTCTGACTACCATCTATTGGTTACGAACTGTAGAATAAACCTGAAGGAATTGCAGAAAGGTGGGACATTTAGGCAATAGGACCTGGATAAACTGAAAGAACCAGAGATTATAGAGAGCTTCAGGGAGAGCATTAGGGAACGATTGACAAGAATGGGGGAAAGAAATACAGTACAAGAAGAATGGGTAGCTTCGAGAGATGAAATATAGAAGGTAGCAGAGGATCAAGTAGGTAAAAAGACGAGGGGTAATAGAAATCCATGGGTAACAGAAGAGATATTGAATTTAATTGATGAAAGGAGAAAATACGAAAATGCAGTAAATGAAGCAGGCAAAATGGAATACAAACGTCTCAAAAAGGAGATCGACAGGAAGTGCAAAATGGATAAGCAGGGAAAGGCTAGAGGACAAATGTAAGGATGTAGAAGCCCATATCACTAAGGGTAAGATAGATAGTGCCTACAGGAAAATTAAAGAGACCTTTGGAGAAAAGAGGACCACTTTCATGAATGTGAAGACCTCAGAAGGAAACCCAGTACTACGCAAAGAAGGGAAAGCAAAAAGGTGGAAGGAGTATATAGACGGTCCATACAAGGGCGATGTTCTTGAGGAGAATATTATAGAAATGGAAGAGAATGAAGATGAAGATGAAATGGGAGATATGATACTGCGTGAAGAGTTTGACAGAGCACTCAAAGGCCTGAGTCGAAACAAAGCCCCGGGAGTAGAGAACATCCCATTAGAAATAATGACAGCCTTGGAGGAGCAACGCCTAACGAAACCCTACCATTTAGTGAGCAAGATATATGAGACAGGCGAAATACCCTCAGACTTCAGGAAGAATATAGTAATTCCAATCCCAAAGAAAGCAAGTGTTGACAGATGTGAAAATTGCCGATCTATCAGATTAATAAGCCACGGCTGCAAAATACTAACACGAATTCTTTACAGACGAATGGAAAAACTAGTAGAAGCCGACCTCGGAGAAGATCAGTCTCGATTCCGCAGAAATGCTGGAACACGTGACGCAATACTGACCCAACGACTTATCTTAGAAAATAGATTAAGGAAAGGCAAACCTACGTTTCTAGCATTTGTAGACTTAGAGAAAGCTTTTGATAATGTTGAGTGGAATACTCTCTTTGAAATTCTGAAGGTGGCAGGGATAAAATACTGGGAGCGAAAGGCTATTTACAATTTGTACAGGATCCAGATGGCAGTTATAAGAGTCGAGAGGCTCGAAAGGGATGCAGTGGTTGGAAAGGGAGTGAGACAGGATTGTAGCCTCTCCCCGATGTTATCCAATCTGTATATTGAGCAAGCAGTAAAGGAAACAAAATAAAAATTCGGAGTAGGTATTAAAATCCATGGCGAAGAAATAAAAACTTTGAGATTCACCGATGACACTGTAATTCTGTCAGAGACAGCAAAAGACCTGGAAGAGCAGTTGAACGGGATGGACAGTGTCTTGAAAGGAGAATATAAGATGAACAGCAACAAAAGCAAAACGATGATAATGGAACGTAGTCGAATTAAATTGGGTGATGCTGTCGGAATTAGATTACGAAAAGAGACACTTAAAGTAGTAAAGGAGTTTTGCTATTTGGGGAGCAAAATAACTGATGATGGTCGAAGTAGAGAGGATATACACTCCTGGAAATGGAAAAAAGAACACATTGACACCGGTGTGTCAGACCCACCATCCTTGCTCCGGACACTGCGAGAGGGCTGTACAAGCAATGATCACACGCACGGCACAGCGGACACACCAGGAACCGCGGTGTTGGCCGTCGAATGGCGCTAGCTGCGCAGCATTTGTGCACCGACGCCGTCAGTGTCAGCCAGTTTGCCGTGGCATACGGAGCTCCATCGCAGTCTTTAACACTGGTAGCATGCCGCGACAGCGTGGACGTGAACCGTATGTGCAGTTGACGGACTTTTAGCGAGGGCGTATAGTGGGCATGCGGGAGGCCGGGTGGACGTACCGCCGAATTGCTCAACACGTGGGGCGTGAGGTCTCCACAGTACATCGATGTTGTCGCCAGTAGTCGGCGGAAGGTGCACGTGCCCGTCGACCTGGGACCGGACCGCAGCGACGCACGGATGCACGCCAAGACCGTAGGATCCTACGCAGTGCCGTAGGGGACCGCACCGCCACTTCCCAGCAAATTAAGGACACTGTTGCTCCTGGGGTATCGGCGAGGACCATTCGCAACCGTCTCCATGAAGCTGGGCTACGGTCCCGCACACCGTTAGGCCGTCTTCCGCTCACGCCCCAATATCGTGCAGCCCGCCTCCAGTGGTGCCGCGACAGGCGTGAATGGAGGGACGAATGGAGACGTGTCGTCTTCAGCGATGAGAGTCGCTTCTGCCTTGGTGCCAATGATGGTCGTATGCGTGTTTGGCGCCGTGCAGGTGAGCGCCACAATCAGGACTGCATACGACCGAGGCACACAGGGCCAACACCCGGCATCATGGTGTGGGGAGCGATCTCCTACACTGGCCGTACACCACTGGTGATCGTCGAGGGGACACTGAATAGTGCACGGTACATCCAAACCGTCATCGAACCCATCGTTCTACCATTCCTAGACCGGCAAGGGAACTTGCTGTTCCAACAGGACAATGCACGTCCGCATGTATCCCGTGCCACCCAACGTGCTCTAGAAGGTGTAAGTCAACTACCCTGGCCAGCAAGATCTCCGGATCTGTCCCCCATTGAGCATGTTTGGGACTGGATGAAGCGTCGTCTCACGCGGTCTGCACGTCCAGCACGAACGCTGGTCCAACTGAGGCGCCAGGTGGAAATGGCATGGCAAGCCGTTCCACAGGACTACATCCAGCATCTCTACGATCGTCTCCATGGGAGAAGAGCAGCCTGCATTGCTGCGAAAGGTGGATGCTCTGTTGCCTGTGTCTATGTGCCTGTGGTTCTGTCAGTGTGATCATGTGATGTATCTGACCCCAGGAATGTGTCAATAAAGTTTCCCCTTCCTGGGACAATGAATTCACGGTGTTCTTATTTCAATTTCCAGGAGTGTAAATTTAGACTGGCAATGGCAAGGAAAACGTTTCTGAAGAAGAGAAATGCGTTAACATTGTTAACATTTTAAATGTCAGGAAGTCTTTTCTTAAAGTATTTATATGGAGTGTAGCCATGTATGGAAGCGAAACGTATACGATAAATAGTTTAGACAAGAGGAGAATAGAAGCTTTCGAAATGTGGTGCTACAGAAGAATGCTGAAGATTAGATGGGTAGGTCACATAGCTAATGAGGAGGTATTGGATAGAATTGGAGAGAAGAGAAATTTGTGGCAAAACTTGACTAGAAGAAGGGATCAGTTGGTAGGGCATATTCTGAGGCATCAAGGGATCATCAATTTATTATTGGAGGGCAGCGTGGAGGCTAAAAATCGTAGAGGGAGACTAAGGGATGAGTACACTAAACAGATCCAGAAGGATGCATTTTGCAGTAGGTACTGGAAGATGAAGAAGCTTGCACAGGATAGAGTAGCATGGGGTGGTACATCAAACCAGTCTCTGGACTGAAGACCACAAGAACAACAACTCCTTTCACCAATTAAATTCATTTTCTCTTGTACTGTCAAGGAATTTATACAAGGCCCTGTCTTATTATCTATTGGAGTCTCTGGTGCCTTCAGTATTCCAGGTCTCAAACGTACCCATTCGTCTTCCACAGTGTTCCTTTTCCCAGTTTGTGCCAGTCGTTGTCTAAAGCTCCGCTTGAAACGGTCAACAACTTCTGGCTCTTTCAACTATCGAGGTCCCATCTCCTTAATTTCCTTCATTCCCTAATACCTTAATTTCTCTCAGTATGTTACAGATTCATATCGTTTCAAAATATCTGCAACATTAATGTCTCTGAAATCCGAGTGAATGGATAAATCCTTGAAGAACGAATTTGCCCCACACCTCTAAAATGATAACTAGCACTTATCACCATCTGCATTCATCGAATAGGTTTGACGAACTTGTTCCGGCTTCAGTTTCTTAGCTTGATCGTTTCCTGGGCTGACCTACGTCCATTACCTCTTTGGGTATGTAGAGTGACCCAGAATTGCATTGACAAACTTTCTCGTTGTTCAGGGACTCATTCTGAGTAATTTGGTGAAAAGGAACAACGTCGCTGACGACTCGTTACGGAGTATTAAGGTAATGATGTAAGTGTAGGCGTCCATAGCCTATGCCACAGTCAATGAAATTTCCTTGGGTCTGTGACCACATTGTCAGTGTGTAAAGCTTCCGAGGTCTCGACCATTGTTCAAATGGTTCAAATGGCTCTGAACACTATGGGACTTAACATCTATGGTCATCAGTCGCCTAGAACTTAGAACTACTTAAACCTAACTAATCTAAGGACATCACACAACACCCAGCCATCACGAGGCAGAGAAAATCCCCGACCCCGCCGGGAATCGAACCCGGGAACCCGGGCGCATTGTTACAAGTGCTCTTCTACAGGGTGCTTTTTTAGCAGAAAAATAAAAAAGAAAACTCCCCGATTACGGCTATTTCCAGTAGTGATTCACCGTGAGAAGTTTTAGACATTGACAACGCTGTCAAAGACGCAGAATAATTTTATTTAATGTAGTTGTTAAATGACTCATCGGTTGTCACTCATGGAGAGTGAAATAAGACGTCAGGATGGCAGTAGATTTGTTTAATTAACGTCTTTATTCCGACCCTTGGACGTAGAACATTAAGAACAGCTTGGTGGAGGGAGGCGTCCAGCTGTCTCTCATGAAAATCAATAGACGCCTGACATTACTGACAGCGCAAAGAGTGGGGCCGAGCATGGCAGCATTCGAATGCCTCTGTCATCAGCTTCTATGGCCTCGACCATGATGACACTGCGGTAACAGGGCATTGGGGACCTGTGACTTCCGTCCAGCGAGCAGGCGGCTCCCTGCTCCGGTGGCTGTTCTCTCGTGACTCGGGACAGACTGTCATGTCCTGTGGTCGAACAGCAGACCCTTGGCTGCATTCCAGGATGTCGTCCGGGGTGTCACAGGCTCTGGGTGTAGGCTGTGATACTGAGACGAGAATATTTAGCACACGGATGGCTGAGTACTTATACGCTCCAGAATATGTTTGTTTAAGACTTAAGGCACACACTCTAAACTCTTCTGAGGAGGCAAGTGAGAAAAGGTTTCTGTCCTTCCGTTAGCGTATCAGCTGTTGCTCTACCACGCCCAGTTGGCTCTGCTTCGCAACGCCTGTCGGCTGTGTTTTGCTTCACAACATGTAACAATCTTGCCTGCATTCGTCTGGGTCAGGCATATTTGGTGACTGAATACGGTCGATACGCTCCACAGAGCAGAGGGAAGAATAGTGTAGATAGCAGCATCTAATGAGTCTTCGGACGTACAGCAGAGACAGTTGTAGCCAGCGACCGCATAACACGGCATCTCCATGCGTTAACCCTCATACAACTTTGATTAGAAGAAACCCAGGACACTAGAAGCGAACCAGAAATAGAATGAGCCGCATATTTATTGAGAATGTAGCAAGACTTACTATTTTGAGCCAATGCAGAGTTTAATGACTTTCGTCTCGTATGTAGCAAACGTAATTATTTAGAAGAATTCTCGCAGTCGAAATGGATAACTGCCGTTACATGTACTAAAGAAGTTTATCCGGTTTGTTGTCACAGTCATTTTTGCTTTTATGAAAACGTAAGAGTGTAGAAGCGTGTAATATGCAACAGTTTATACCACAAAGTACGCAAATGGGCAGCAGTACGACAACCCTCAGGCTAAACATTGAAGTGCACGTGGTTGTCTTCAGTATAAGAACAGCTCAGCTCTGTTGTGCCGCTACTGCATTGCATACACTGAACCCACAAACGAGGTGCATATCGGCCAATTCTGCAGCATAAAAGGTGTCCATACAGCTCTGTATCACTATTAACGTGCAATTAGTACTGGTGGAAAAACAAACTCAATATAGAACTGAGTATTACGTACATTACTTTCATTTCTGTTTATACAGAGTGTCCCTCTTTAAAGACTTCTAGGATTTGTAAGGGGGAGCGAGCAAATAATATTTTGAATGTCTTCAGATGTTTAACACATTCACTTCTGCTTGATGAATTGAATCACGCTTGAAGCAGCACAGTTATTTGCCCACAATTCGAAAGTATACATAACGAAACATCCACTAATCGCTTACCAATATCTTTTTCTTATTAATACTTAAACATTATGTGTGTACATTATTCCAAAACAAACAAGAACCCAGCTTACGGTATGTACAGAAGAGTACTGACGCATTACAACAGCAGCTCGATGTGGTGACCACTAACGTTGTTTTGTACATCGTACCTACAAAGCATGTCCTGGGACACATTCTCCATCCCTCCTGGTTTCTTTTCAGTTTCTAGTGCAGCGGCCAGAACCTGTGCTCGCAGGTCTTCCACTGCCTCTACAGGAGTCCCGTAAATTAAACTTTGCATACGCTCCCACAAGAAGTAGTCCATAGGAGTTAAACCCGGCGATCGCGGCGGCCACGCGGTTGGACCACCTTGGCCTATCCAACTTTCATAATATCGGCTGTTGAGTTGTCTCCGGGATGGACAGGCATTGAATAGGTCTCGCAGCAAGACAGACGTAAAGCGACATCAGGTGACCGTCTGACGTTCTACACGCCATCCTGTCCACCATAGTCCGCAGCTTGTAGTCCAGTGGCTAGCGCTGCTACCTCTGGGTCCCGGGGTCCCGGATTCGATTCCCGGCCGGGTTGACGATTTTCTCTGCCCATGGACCGGGTGTTTGTGTTGTCCTATCATTCCATCAGCATCCATTAGTTAACGATGAAGGGGCAAAGACCCACAATGATCAACAAACGGGATTGTTCTGTGCATCAAGTCGCACATCGTGTTAAATTTGCAGGAATGGAGCACGTGGTGAAATTGGTGATATGGAATAGCAAACTTTCTGAAGCAATGCATATTATATCAGTGTCAGATGCAACAGTTTTCGATGGAACTGAACGAAGAGTGTAGAGTGTATGTATTACTGTAAATTAGGTTGGTTAAGTCATGGGGCATATCTGGAGCTATTTCTCCATTTAAAATTCACTGTTGAATTTATGAAGGAAAAGGAGGAGTAGGAACGAAAGTTATAACATCTGGAGTGCCTTTAATACCTCACGTTTTAAATGGACTGAAATGCATACTGCCCATACTACAACACTGCAAGATGGGATACAACTTATTTCTGATTTGATGGGGATGCATTTAAAAAGAAATTCGCATTGCGGAGGGACAAATTCTAACAAAAAACGCCGGCCATTTCCCTAAGCCTAAGCGTTAAAGAAAACGCGAGGTCATATAAAGTCATTACGGCCTTGAAAGAATTGCAGGGATATTTTTCCAAACTTTCTGAATACAATGCCAACCTTACACACATCTGTTCTCGAGACCACATGTTTCAATGGATAGCACCCCTGTGCATGTGCAGATGGAACTGATTGATCTGCATTTTAATTTTCAATTAAAACGCATATTCTTTTGCGTTAAAACTGACCAGGAGGTCTACATTTTTTTTTCCAGAAGAGATTAGTCCTCTTCATAATCAGGTCGCAAAAGTGATAAAATACTTCGGTTAACTTGTGTGAAAAGCTTCTTTCGATCATGAAATTAAATAAGTAACAATTACATGGTAACCTGAGTGAGAAGGTATGTGAAATCATCTACGCCTGTCCGTATGCCGACATTTCGTAACAGATAAAAATTACACTATGTCTTCAGAGCTCCAAAAATAATTCACTAATATTGAAGATTTGTTTTGTTTGTGATCTGTGTTGTTGCAAAATATGAAATACGAAACGATGTAGTATGCTGTGCGTATGCAGTGGTACACACTACCATTTAGATGCAGTGTGAACGCAGCTGCCTCCTCTTCCCCACTTCTCACACTCAGACAGCACGGAATGGTGTTGGGTGGGGGAGTGCGCAGCCAGGTGAGAGAGCTATGGCATGCGAGGTAGAGCCCTTCCCCGCATGCCGAATTCTTGGCTATCCCTGCTTTAACTGATCTGAGGAATTTCGGTTCCGATTTCTCTATTGGATTTAAGTCTTCCTTCATATCTAGCCGAGCATCATCTCCATAAAGTTGCAACGAAACCACCAGTGTTGTACAGGATTTCTGTTGCATAAGCTTATTCTTCCTTCTTTTAACTTTATTTTCATTGTCCCACAGACACCCTGGAATTTTGGTGTTTTATTCTTTATATTTTTATCATAATCAAACGAAATGTCGCAGTTCACATCGTTAAGATGACCTAGCTGCTCGATTATTTCGTTTTTTATCACTCTTTTCGATTGCACCTTTAGTTTTTCTTGAATCTCATTGACGTCGTCTGTTCTGTAGATATTTCGGAATGATGTAAAATTTTGATCAGTTTGATTTAATGTGAGATAATTTCCTCGTAATTCTCCTCTTGAAGTGGCTGTTAACAGCCAGGTCACCGGTAAACAATTACTTTTTATGTAAATGGCCTTATCGTGCTTTTTTTCCTTTGTTGTGCTTTGTTTCCTCGTACCACTTTTTAATCATGTCATTTTGGAAAATTACCATTACGCTTCAATTGTGAAAGGCTTTTTCAGTGAAGGTATAAAACATTTCAGATTAAGAAATAGTCTTTAAAAGTTGCATCCTCACAGAGATGCTATGCCAGTATCACTTTTTTTTTAACTTTAAGATTAAAATCTATAATTTAGTTAGAAAAACAGTAAGTTTTGTAAAAATTTCATTGTAATTATAAAAAAAACTGGACTTACGAAAATTTAATTTAATTTAGTATAACTTTATTGTGCTAATGGCCTTGCCGCAGTGGTAACACGATTCCCGTCAGATCATCCAAATTAAGCGCTGTCGGGCTAGGCTAGCATTTGGATGGGTGACCATTCGGTCGGCCGAGCGCTGTTTAACAAGCGGGGTGCATTCAACCCTCGTGAGGCAAACGGAGGACCTACTTGGTTGAGAAGGAGCGGCTCGGTGTCGGTCACATGCTCCTCTAAGTCCGCTTCCGGTGACGCCTGTGGCTGAGGATGACACGGCGGCTGGTCGGTACCATTGGGCCTTCATGGCCTGTTCCGGCGGACTTAAGTTCAATATAACTTTATTGTGTACAAAAACTTTCCCATTTTTGCAGCTTTGATTATGGATATCCTTTATACATAGCAAGGTTCATACAGTCGTAAAAGGTAAACTATCATTGTGTTGAATCTAGGAAGACTACGGGTACGGGTGTGAAAGGAGGGCAGAGGGTGGGGAGAGGAATCTGAGGATGATTATCAAGTCAGCTAGGGGGCACATAGTTGAAAAAGATTGAGCACCACTGACATAGGCATTTTCCTCAGAAATAATGTCAGTAGCTGTAAACTAATAGACTGGATGTAACAAATACCAAAGAAATGATAATTAATTGAAACTCTCATCAGCCGATACGTGTTGTTGATATACTTCGATGGAGACAGCTGAAAATGTGTGCCCCAACCGGAACTCGAACCCGGCATCTCCTGCTTACATGACAGACGCTCTATCCATCTGACCCACCGAGGACACAAGATGAATAGCGCGATTGCAGGAACTTATCCCTTGCACTTTACCTGTGAGACCCATATTCCCAACTGTCCACAATCTACATACATAACGTTCTTAGTAGATATTTGCCTATCCGCTCATTACTCGCGCCCAACTAAGGTGACAATACCCGTAAGAGTTCGGGCAACCTATGCGCATTCGCACAGACGAAGGTCAATGGCCATGTAGCCTTTAATTATATATGAAGTTAGAAACTGTTCTCGAAAGAACAGTTACCATTGATGACCGTGCAGCTTCTCTAGAACAAATGATAAATAATTAAAACCTCGATCGGGAGAGATGAAACTGTATGCCCCGACCGGGACTTCAACCCTGGATCTCCTGCTTACCTGGCTGACGCTCTATCCATCTGAACCGCCGAGGACACAGATGAATAGCGGGACTGCAGGGGCTTATCCCTTCCACGCTTCCCGTGAGATATAAATATCTATTAAGAACATTATGTATGTAGATTGTGGACAGTGGGGAATGTGGGTCCCACGAGAAGCCTGGAAGGGATAAGTCCCCGCTATTCATCTGTGTCCTCGGTGGCTCAGATGGATAGAGCGTCTGCCATGCAAGCAGGAGAGCTAGGGTTCGATTCCCGGTCGGGGCACACATTTTCAGCTGTTCCGATCGACGTATATCAACAACACCTGTCGGCAGCTGGGGGTTTCAATTAATTATCATTTGTTCTAGAGAAGCTGCACGGTCATCAGTTGTTGTGTACATAGTTCCGCGTAGTCAGCGCGTACACAACTTTCCCACTAGAGCGCACCCCACTAAGCACAACAGCGCAGGCGCAGCGCTAGTCCGTCTCCGCACTACGAGATGGCGCTGCCTTAGTGATGGACCAAATTCTGCTTCCGCCGATCCGCGTATTAATTTATAACGCAGCCAATAGATTGCTGCTAACATAGAACCTTTTGTCCTTGCGGATCACACTAGCGCAGTGATACATTAACGCGCGAGGTATTATAACGAGTGTACAGACCTCTAGTTAGTCAGTCTGCAATTGTCTGCACCACTCTGTACCAGTCTACATTAGTCTGTACCAGTCTATAGTCAAGTTTCAGTCTGCGCCTAATAAGATTACCATATTCCTGTACATAGCCATGAAGATAAATGAATAGACACTTTGTCAAGTATCAGAGATATGTGATAATAAGATTAACGTACCAAGACCAAAGGAACTTCAGATTGTCAATTGTAAATAGCATCCAGAATCAAGTTACGTAATGTCTATGCTTTTTATTATTTTAGTAAATGTGTGTGAAAATTAATCAAGTTCTGTTTTAAGTTAGTCACCGTCAATCTGCTACTCTAAGCGTGCAACGGCGGAAGATAAACACGCCACGATAAGACCACGAGACATAGTGCTGACACTCGCCTACTTCGTTAGAGCGACGAGTCAAATAATCTGATGGTGTATGTACCGAAGGTCTTACAGTACGCACACCACATCGATGGTAACTGTTCTTTCGAGAACAGTTGCCATTTTCATAAATACCAAACAACTAGTTTTACGAGATAATCTGAAACGAACGTTATAGTTAAGCATAACCCTTATGATATTCGACAAAAGTAGTACGTGGTTTCCTTAAAAAGCTTTAAATTGCGGTGTTCGGTAAATCTAGTTAATCAGTAAACTAACGAATGGAAGGATGACTTCAGTAAAGACATCTCCTGATGCTGCCATTCCTATTTCAGCATAATGCATAACTCTTAAGGAAACAGCGCATTACAATGTGGATCCGTACCGCAGCCAGGGGAGGAAGAAGGGGCGCGTGTGGCGCCAGCTGGGACCATAAGGGCGAGTGCAGCAGCTGACCAGCAAAACCCATCGGCGAACAGCAGCCCGCATCGATCGCAAAGTGGCCTGGGATATCGCATCCTGCCGAGAGATCGAGCCGCCTCCAGAGCCGCTCTCTGCGGGCCGGAGTCAGCGCCTCGCTACGCGTACACCGCCCTGTAACACGACGTGGCTGTTGACCTGATTTTAGACTGTGTAAATTACCGTGCAATCGGGTGGTCGCTTTAAGTTCGCTGAATGACTCGAAGTGTTTTAGTTTACACGAACAGTTACCAGTGCTAATTTGCTGATGTTGTGACATCTGTGGATAAAATTAAGAAACACTTCAAGGATTTATGAAATGGTATGTACAGATTACTTAATGCGAACATTTTAGGTTAGGCTTTACCGTGACTGTTATTGATACTAAATGAAACAACAAGTTTACTGTTACCAGTGACCATTTTATTTATTTCCACGGCGCGTTTCAAAGGTTTAAACCTCCACCATCGGGTGGATTTACATTAGTTAGTTTATCATCGGGTGGATTTACATTAGTTAGTTTGACATTTGTGTGTGTTTCCAGAATGCGATTTTCACTCTGCAGCGGAGTGTGCGCTGATATGAAACTTCCTGGCAGATTAAAACTGTGTGGCGGACGGAGACTCGAACTCGGGACCTTTGCCTTCCGCGGGTAACAGCTCTACCAACTGAGCTTCCCCAGCACGACTCACGCCCCGTCCTCACAGCTTCACTTCTGCCAGTACCTCGTCCCCTACTTTCCTGGCAGAAGTGAAGCTGTGAGGACGGGGCGTGAGTCGTGCTGGGGAAGCTCAGTTGGTAGAGCTCTTGTCCGCGAAAGGCAAAGGTCCCGAGTTCGAGTCTCGGTCCGCCACATAGTTTTAATCTGCCAGGAAGTTTCATTTGTGTGTGTGTTGTGTTACGATCTTTTGGAGGAACTTGTGGCACTACCTCCAGTGGTCGCAGCTTCCTTTCGCTGTCGTAATACTTCACATTTATACTGTCACAAATGTGTGACCACTGGAGGCAGTGCCAAAAGTTCCTCCAAAAAATCGTAACACAACACACACACACAAATGTCAAACTAACTAATGTAAATCCCCCTGATGATGGAGGTTTAAACCTTTGAAACGCGTCGTGGAAATAAATAAAACGGTCACTGGTAACAGTAAACTTGTTGTTTTATTTAAAGATTACTTAATACTGAATTTCTGTTATCAATAAGCACTGAGAAAAAGGCTATAAAAATTAGTAGAAATATTGATATCGATCACTTGACATTGTGGAAGACACTATGAACACAGTGAAAAAATTCTGCAGTCGATTAGATGAGCCAGGGAGACAATATAAAATTATTTCTGCCGGCAAAATATGATTGTTGCATTAATAGACAGGAACCAAATAGTAAGCTACAGCAATGGAATACTTTTTGAAAATTTGTATGTGTATCACAGTGCTGCAACGACATGGAACAAAAGTCATGGTATATTGTAGTTAAGTAAACATGACAGTACTAGCACGACATAAGAAAACGATTGAGGATATACGTATGACGATTACATATCATTCAGACTGCAGAATTGTAAACAATCTCTTCGAGTGGAGCATCGCGTAATGTAATGAGAGCCTCCAATCGTAGTACAATGAAATTAAAAAGCGGCTAGGAAATCTTCCTCAATGCGATTATTATACGAGCAACGGGTGTTGAAGTGTAATGATATTTGCTGAGCGACCAAATCTCAAACATGTTTGATGATATATCTGGAGATCATGCATGACAGGGAAGCAATCTTATAAATAACCCCTTGAGTGCGAGCTCGCAAAACGCCATTGATGTTTACTTCATCCGACGCCCCGCATATTGTCTACCACGCAGCTACAGTATTGGCTGTTAATGGTAACATGGGGTGAAACTGGAGGTCTCCAATGGTGAGCACAGCATGAGGCATAGTTGAACTGCTTAGTCGACGAGTAACTCACAACAATGCTACAGCGCTAGTAGTGTTAGTGCAAAGCAGAGCGATGGCAACGATAAACAAAACAAACATCGCACTGGAGCAACAACAGTTGCCGAAATTGACATTTCGTCGGAAAGAAAACCAAATAACATCGCACAGTGAAAAAGAAGTGGCAGACGAAATGTTAGCTTTTTCTGCAAGATGGGTCAGTAGATTGACTTTAAGGGCACTCAAAGACGAGGTTATCACGGTGGGTCGGTGGAATGTGTGTCGTATTTGCTCGACTGTACGGGCAATGCACATGAGGAGTACAATCATGACGATACGTGCTTAACAAGTGAAAAGTGATACTGAAACGGGTGTCTAGCCATGTAGTTCATCAGCCTTGTCTGACAAGGAGCCATAAATCCCGTCTCCAGTGAAACGTAGGCGAGGGTAATAGTTGTACAAAGAGCAGGTAGTAAACATAACTACGGAAATGGAAATTATGAACAGGTTTCGAATAAATTCATATTCGCAGGGGGACAGGGCGCAGTTGTTAGAAAAGCTGGTGTTCGCGCGTTTCAAGGATACTCGACATAATTTGCAGGATGTGCATGATAGTACCTACTACGTTATGCACATCAAATTACGTGCGACATGGATTAAAGTGATTTCAAGGGAAGCATTGGATTATTGCATAACTTCAAACGGTGGGACAGAATTAGAAGACGTAAGATAACGAAAATTCAAACAAAGCGTCAACAATACAATGAACAGCAATCTGCGGAATCGGTCCGAAAATTTGTACTGTATATGGAAAGAATAAACGTATCCCGTCGTTCAGTAAAGAATTTGTCTTCAACTCGAACTAATCGGGATTTGGAGAGAAAATGCGTATGAAAGGAACCCTGCAAATTAGAGGTAACAAAAGAGTTGTATCAAGATCAACTAATATCAGTGCCTTAACGCATTCACCTACCATTACCCCGACTGTTAATCTGAATCGTAAACTGGCACACTGACTACACAAATTTCCAAACACTGCAAATATACACGCAAAAATAACACTGCATAGTGAGAAAAAATTGTCTGCTTAAGAAATGAGATCTGAAATGAACTTAACCTAATCTGATCTTGACCCTAATTTTGAAATGCGGCCCGTAACTGCGAATGACCTTGTTATCTTGATTGTAGAGTAACTGACCCTAACAGATTTTCATGACTTATTAATGGCAACGGACACTCAGTAATGTTCGAAATGATGAAAATAAATATGAAGCGCACCATAAAATCAGCTAAATAAAAGAAAATCCTTGCGCAGTGCAACACAAGGAAGTGCAGCTATTCCAAACAGATCATGCCTCCTTTTTTAAGCAACTGTGTTTCGTTCAGCGCAATGCGGCGATACGCATAAGCAGAAAAATAAACTTGAGACAGTGATAGAATTTATATTTGCTGATTATTAAAAGGAGATGAACCGTTTTAAAGAACTATATTCTGAATAGTGACACTCATTCCTTAGCTATTACAACGATCTTTACAAAAATTACCTATTATTAAAAAATATGATTGTGCTGTGAAATTAATTATTGAAATGGTAAAGGAATGATAAATTTATAGCTTCTGAGTGCAAGACATGTGAACTGATAACTTCGCTTTATTATATCTGAACAAGAACCTAATTAATCCCAACCACTAATGAAAAATGCTACTACAAATTTTCCATTTTCCTGACACAACGTAAATTACGCGCAAGCAAGCGGTGCAGCAACAACCGTACCTTGAAATCTTCAGTTCTCAAATTAACCTTAACCAACTCATATTTACAAAATACCACTTGCATGAATATCAACAGCTTTCATGGAAACCCAGTTCTAAGCAAAGAAGGGAAAGCAGAAAGGCGTAAGGAGTATATAGAGGGTCTATAGAAGGGCGATGTACTTGAGACAATATTATGGAATTGGAAGAGGATGTTGATGAAGATGAAATGGGAGATACGATACTGCGTGAAGAGTTTGACAGAGCACTGAAACACCTGATTCGAAACAAGGCCCCCGGAGTAGACAACATTCCATTAGAACTACTGACTGCCTTGGGAGAGCCAGTCCTGACAAAACTCTACCGTCTGGTGAGCAAGATGTATGATACAGGCGAAATACCCTCAGAAGAATATAATAATTCCAATCCCAAAGAAAGCAGGTGTTGACAGATGTGAAAATTACCGAACTATCAGTTTAGTAAGTCACAGCTGCAAGATACTAACGCGACTTCTTTACAGACAAATGGAAAAACTGATAGAAGCCGACCTCGGGGAAGATCAGTTTGGATTCCGTAGAAACGTTGGAACACGCGAGGCAATACTGACCCTACGACTAATCTTAGAAGAAAGATTAAGGAAAGGCAAACCTACGTTTCTAACATTTGTAGACTTAGAGAAAGCTTTTGACAATGTTGATTGGAATACTCTCTTTCAAATTCTGAAGGTGGCAGTGGTAAAATACAGGGAGGGAAAGGCTATTTACAATTCGTACAGAAACCATATGGCAGTCGAGGGACATGAAAAGGAAACAGTGGTTGGGAAGGGAGTGAGACAGGGTTGTAGCCTATCCCAGATGTTATTCAATCTGTATATTGAGCCAGCAATAAAGGAAACAAAAGAAAAGTTCGGAGTACGTATTAAAATCCATGGAGAAAAAATAAAAACTTTGAGGTTCGCCGATGACATTGCAATTCTGTCAGAGACAGCAAAGGACTTGGAAGAGCACTTGAACGGAATGGACAGTTTCTTGAAAGGAGGGTATAAGATGAACATCAACAAAAGCAAAACGAGGATAATGGAATGTAGTCGAATTAAGTCGGGTGATCCTGAGGAAATTAGATTTGGAAATGAGACACTTAAAGTAGTAAAGGAGTTTTGCTATTTGGGGAGCAAAATAACTGATGATGGTCGAAGTAGAGAGGATATAAAATGTAGACTGGTAATGGCAAGGAAAGCGTTTCTGAAGAAGAAATATTTGTTAACATCGAGTATAGATTTAAATATCAGGAAGTCGTTTCTGAAAGTATTTGTATGGAGTGTAGCCATGTATGGAAGTGAAACGTGGACGATAAATAGTTTAGACAAGAAGGGAATAGAAGCCTTCGAAATGTGGTGCTACAGAAGAATGCTGAAGATTAGATGGGTAGATCACATAACTAATGAGGAGGTATTGAGTAGAATTGGGGAGAAGAGGAGCTTGTGGCACAACTTGACTATAAGAACGGATCGTTTGGTAGGACATGTTCTGAGACATCGAGGGATCACCAATTTAGTATTCGAGGGCATCGTGGAAGGTAAAAATCGTAGAGGGAGACCAAGAGATGAATACACTAAGCAGATTCAAAATGATGTAGGCTGCAGTAGGCACTGGGAGATGAAGAAGCTTGCACAGGACAGAGTAGCATGGAGAGCTGCATCAAACCAGTCTCAGGAGTGAAGACCAAACCACCACCACCATTTACAAAATTGGACATCCTTTGTATTTTTATCTCTGTGCTTTGTAAGCTACTTCCAAACCGCTGAGTAGCTTGACGAACACCCGAATCGCTCACTATCTTCTCTTACAATACTACAGCAACGACATTGCAAGTAGCAACCAAAGTTCACATACTGCTTTTACTCAGAACCTTTGTGGTGTGTTGTAAACGTCTATTTGAAAAATATCCGGTTCACAGATATGAAACACGACACATCATATTAAAGTAGAGGTTTCATTACTTACCTTGAATCCCAAAAATAAGCTAGAAACGTTACAAATTGCCTACTATGAAGTCGACAAGACGTTTCATAACTCTTCTCAAAATATGCATAATAATGACTGAGAGAAGCACTTCGTGACAGTGTTATAGAGAGAGAAGCATATCACAGGGCACTGAAAGCCCTTAGTCAAAATACGGCATCTCGAGTAGACGACTTTCCCTTAGAATAATTGATATCCTTCGGAGAGCCAACTATGTTAGAAACATTCCACCTTGTATGCTAGGTAAGGGAGACAAGCGAAATACCTTCAGACTTCAAGAAAAATCTAATAATCTCAATGTGAGTACTGCCGAAACGTTTTTAATAAGTCATGGTTACAGTATACTAAAACGAATTACTTACAGAATAATGGAAACACATGATCACGTGAGGCAACACAGACCTATTGGTTCATCTTTGCAGACAGACTGTAAAATGATAAACATAAATTTATAGCAATTATACATTTAGGAAAAGTTTTTGAAATTGTTGATTGCAATACAGGCAGCGAAAGAATATGAAGTGAAGGCGGAAGTTGAGATTGAAGTGAGACAAGGTTGTGTCCTATTCCTGATTCTATTCAGCCTGAACATTGAGCAAGCAGGAAAGGACCAAAAGGACAGATTTATTGTGGAAATTGAATCTCACGGGGAAGAAATAGCAACTTTCAGGTTGGTTAATGACGTTATAAATGCCTTTGCAAAGGACTTGGAAGATCAATTGACAGGAACGGACTGTGTCTTGGTGAGAATTTATAGGACGAATATCAATGAATGAAACGTAGTCGAATTAAGTCAGATGACGACGAGGGAATTTCGTTAGTAAATAATACATTAAAATCAGTGGATGAATTAAGCTATTTATGCTGTGAAATAACACGGTGGCCGTAGGGAGGGGGGGGGGGGGGGATACAAAATGCAGAATAGCAGTAGCAAGCAAGTCTCTTCTGAGGAACAGAAATCTTAAGTTAATATAAATATTAAGAAGTCTTGCCTGAAAGTATTTGTCTAGAGTGTAGCCTTCACTGGAAGTGCAGTGTGGACGATAAACAATTCAGACGAGAAGAGGAAAGAAGCTTTTGAATTGTGACGCTTCAGAACAGTGCTGTAGAGCAGAGCGGTTGGTCGGATAACTATTCAGAAGGTGCTGAGTCGAACCGGTAAGAAAAGAAATATATGGCATAATCTGACTAAAAGTGATGATCTATTGACAGGACACATCCTGGGGCAGCAGAGAATAGTTTGGTGATGGAGACGCGTGGGCGGTGACAATTGGTTCAAATGGCTCTGAGAACTATGGGACTTAACAGCTGAGGTCATCAGTCCCCTAGAACTTGGAGCTACTTAAACCTAACTAACCTAAGGACATCACACACATCCATGCCCGAGGCAGGAGTCGAACCTGCGACCGTAGCAGTCGCACGGTTCCGGACTTAAGCGCCTAGAACCGCTCGGCAACCGCGGCCGGCCGGTGATAATCGCAAAGGGAGACAAAGCCTTGCTTACAGTAAGCAGGCTCCGGGGGGAAACAGCCTGTAGAGAAAAAGTAAGCTGCACAAGATAGATACAGCACAGAGAGCTACTCCAAACCAGTCTTTGGACTAAAGACTAATTCGTCACTCGTGGTTCACTAGACATAGTATTCGACGTCACACCATCTGACTAAAACCTCAATCAATTATTTCTTTTGCGATACTGTACACATACCACGTGTCTACTTTCATGCAGAAGACTTTTTTATTCTGTTCCATTTTTTGCAGTGATTCATATACGAAGGGCATTCAGTAAGTAATGTAACACATTTTTTTCTCGGCCGATTTCGGTTGAAAAAATGCGAAATTTCTTGTGGGACGTAGTGGAATACAACCGCTGTAGCCCCTACTTTTCATGAAAATCCATACTGCTGCGTTATATGTACCCTTCAAAATGGCGTCTGTAACGGTGTCGGGTTCCAAGTAGACAACTGTCTACGACTTTTGTCATCTCAGTGTAATTGTTCTTATGCAGTTGATGTTAGCCCGCATCTCGTGGTCGTGCGGTAGCGTTCTCGCTTTCCACGCCGGGGTTCCCGGGTTCGATTCCCGGCGGGGTCAGGGATTTTCTCTGCCTCGTGATGGCTGGGTGTTGTGTGCTGTCCTTAGGTTAGTTAGGTGACCATCGATGTTAAGTCCCATAGTGCTCAGAGCCATTTGACAACTGTCATTGAGTTGTAAACGAGAGCATCGCAGAATGATATCAGCTTGCAGAATGTCTACGGAGTCCCAGCCATTAACAAAAGCACGGTGAATCGTTGGGCGAGGCGAATGTCATCTTCACAATAAGTTCGCGCAAACTTGTCCGATCTTTTGCGTGCAGGCCAGGAGCACACGCCCACACTCCTACAGTGTTGGAATGTGAGGAGATTGTCATTGGAGGTGATCGGCGGACCACAATCAAACACCTCACTGTACGTCTCTGTTGGTAGTACTGACACACTCGTCCACCAGCTGGGGTGCTCAGAGGTGTCTGCCAACTGTGTTCCTCGCCGCCATACAGAAAACTATAGAGAGCTAAAAAGGACCATCTGCGCAGAATTGCTTGCTCGTTACGAGGCCGATCGCGACAATTTTTTGTCAAACATCGCCTGGACTTTCCTTTCCTATCCACCTAAAAAAAATTATGTGTGTGAAATTTTATGGGACTCAACTGCTAAGGTCATCAGTCCCTAAGCTTACACACGACTTAACCTAAATTATACTAAGGACAAACACACACACCCATGCCCGAGGGAGGACTCGAACCTCTGCCGGGACTATCCACCTAAAGCCTGGATCCCGCACTTTCTGTTTGGCACAATGAATGAAGCACTCCGCAGAACGCAGTACACGGATGATGCACCAATACGTTGACTCCGACGTCGGCCAGCAGAGTGGTACCACGAGGGCATACAGTGCTCCCCCCTCCCTCCCCCCCCCCCCCCCCCCGAAAAGTGAGATTACGCCGTCGCATTTAACGAAGATTATGTTGGAAAATAGGGGCTCTTAGCAAAAAGACTGGGAATAATACGGTTTACTGAAATCCTGGATAAAACCAACCTGCTTTCAGAAAAAGAGTGCTGCACTACTTATTGAATGCCCCTCGTATTTTCCATCAAGACAATGCTCATCCAGGTCGTGACTATGTAAGAGATCTTCAGCGTATTGTCAAAATGTCTGAGATCTCACCCGTCTGTAGCCATCTTGTGGCATGTGACCTGTAGGGAATAGAACTGAACGTCAAGTTCGAATGTAAACTTCCGGGACTGAGCCTCACGCAAAACTTCAGGCTGTACCTTTTCCTAATCGCATCCGGTGTCGAGTAGGTTAAATAAATGTACTGGGCCGATGCTGTGGTTTCATTGCCCCCAGTATTTAATCGAATATTTATTTTTCTGGGGGTGATATGTGTAACATATTTCATCTACATAAGTCATCTTTTGTTATGCACTCAGGCGCTCCCTTTGGTTTTTTTAAATACTGTAACCACTCAGAAGTGAGAGAGTTACATCTAAGCCGCAAATAGGTAACAGTTCCCTTCAAAACGGGTCGAGTGTGTGTGTGTGTATAGCTGTCACGAGGGAGTAGGCGCGTAATTTGAACGCGGAGGCACAGTTTTCGGCATGCAGAAGCGGTCCCGCCAGCCCGCGATCTGCTAACTTGATTATTCACATTTGCATTTAAATTAGCGCCACCAGAGAGGCACACAGCGTCAATTACCTATGCTGATCGCGCGACTTTGATGTCTGTCGCCGAACAGTGGGTTAGCTCTTCGTCCAACAACGCCGCTGTCTCAGTGTGTGGTAGCAGACGGAGCGGTACAGCTCGCGACCCCCTCTGCCCCGTGATGAATATTAAACACTGCAGATCGGTGTGACGTTTTTCAGTACTGTACTGAGCTCACCTTTTAACACCTTTGTTATCGAATTCTCGGCTGTCAAAACATTGAACACTGTTTCGCCTTACAGCTCCATCACGTTAAAAAGAAAGCCCAAAGCACCTTCATAAGCGTCAGCTTCGTTAATTTGTGCTTAGGCTACGAATACAGTAGTCCGTATTGTTTTATAGCTGTTTCCATGCTACGCTCTAAAGCTCTCTCGTTCTCCAAGTGTTACTTAAACAAAGATATCTGAAATTTCAGATTAACACTAAAGAGGAAACACAGAAGTTAACTGACTCGTAATATTGACACGCAGTTACTTACAAGTCTGGTATGACACTTAATTATACGAGATGTGTGAGAAATGTAATGAGACTGAATTTATGTCTACCAAAGTATTTCAGATAACAATATTGTCCCCTTCAAAGTAATTGCCTTCTGTGGCTATACAGCGACGGAGTCGTTGTTTCCCGTTTTCATAGCAGACTGAAAGGCTTCGGTTGGTAGGCTTTTTAACATGGAGGTCATACTCTTTTGATCTTTCTACGTTATAAAAAAAGGGCTCTGAGCACTATGGGACTTAACTGCTGAGCTTATCAGTCCCCTAGAACTTAGAACTACTTAAACCTAACTAACCTAAGGACACCACACACATCCATGCTCGAGGCAGGATTCGAACCTGCTACCTCTACGTTTACATCTACATCTACATGGTTACTCTGCAATTCACACTTAAGTGCCTGGCAGAGTGTTCATCGAACCATTTTCATACTACTTCTCTACCATTCCACTCTCGAATGGTTCGTGGGAAAATGGAACACCTAAATCTTTCCGTTCGAGCTCTGATTTTCCTTATTTTATTATGATGATCATCTCTCCCTACGTAGGTGGGTGTCAACAAAATATTTTCGCATTCGGAAGAGAAAGTTGCTGATTGAAATTTCGTAAATAGATCTCGTCGCAAAGAAAACCGCCTTTGTTTCAGTGACTGCCACCCCAACTCGCGTATCATATCTCTGACACATTCCCCCCTACTGCGTGATAACACGAAACGAGCTGCCTTTTTTTGCACTTTTTCGATGTCCTCCGTCAATCCTACCCGGTAAGGATCCCACACCGCGCAGCAATATTCCAGCAGAGGACGGACAAGTGCAATGTAGGCTGTCTCTTTAGTGGGTTTGTCGCATCTTCAAAGTGTTCTGCCAACATGCGCAGTGTTTGTTTCGCCTTCCCCACAATATTATCTACGTGGTCTTTTCAATTTAAGTCGTTCGTAATTGTAATTCCTGCGTATTTAGTCGAAATGACAGCCCTTAGATTTGTGCAATTTAACGTATACCCAAAATTTTCCGGATTTCTTTCAGTACCCATGTGGATGACCTCGCACTTTTCTTTCTTTAGTTCTCATTGCTACTTTTCGCACCATACAGAAATTCTCTGTAGATCATTTTGTAATTGGAATTGATCGTCTGATGATTTTACTACACGGTAAATTACAGCGTCATCTGCAAACAATCTAAGGGGGCTTCTCAGATTATCACCTAGATCATTTATGTATATCGGGAACAGCAGAGGGCCTATGACACTACCTTGAGGAACGCCAGATGCCACTTATGTTCTACTCGATGATTTTACGCCTAACACTACGAACTGTGACCTCTCTGAGAGGAAATCTCGAATCCAGTCACACAACTAAGACGATACTCCATATGCACGCCATTTGGTTATTAGTCGCTTGTGAGGAACGGTATCTAAAGCCTTCTGGAAATCTAGGAATATTGAATCGATCTGGGATCCCTTGTTTACAGTATTCATTACTTCATGGGAATAAAGAACTAGCTGCGTTGCACAAGAACGATATTTTTTGAATCCGTGTTGGTTATGTATCAATAAGTGATTTTCTTCAAGGTGATTCATAATGTTCGAGTACAGTATATGCTCCAAAATCCGACTGCAAATTGAGGTCAGCGATATGGGTCCGTAATTCAATTGGTTACTCCTATTTCATTTCTTGAATATTGGTGTGACCTGTGCTACTTTCCAGTCTTCAGGAACAGACCTTTCGTCAAATAAGCGGTCGTATATGATTGCTAAGAAAGGCGCTATTGTATCTGCGTTCTCTGAAAGAAACCTGATTGATATACCATCTGGACCGAAACACTTGCCTTTTGTAAGTGATTTGAGTTGTTTCGCAACACCTAAGATATCTACTTTTACGTCACTCATGATAGCAGTTGTTCTGGTTTCGAATTCTGGAATATTTACTTCGTCTTTTTTCGTAAAGGGATTACGGAAGAGCCTCAAAATTGGGACCCTTCAAGAGAGATCAGGTGAATAGGAGGTTACGCAACAACAGAAACGTCTTTTGAGGTCAAAAATTCCGTGGTGGAAGAGGCCGTGTGACTTGGGGCGTTGTCATGATGAAGCATCTGCTTGTCTGCAATGGCCAGTCTCACTCGATTCACCTAATTCCTGATCCTTTAAAAGACATCTTTGTAAAACACCTGGCTGACTGTTTGGAGGTCTGCTCTCACAAGAGCACGCACACCTTCGACATTTTCGACGGTTTTTGAAGTTGAAGCTGTCCCTAAACGAGGTTAATCTTCAACGTGTTCTCGGCCTTCCGAAAATGATTTGTGCCAGACAAAAATGTGTGCTCTTTGTAAGCGGTATTCCCCATAGGCCTCTTTCAACTTTCCAAAGATCACACTCGCGGTATCACCATGTTTAACACAAAATTTGATGGCATATCATTGTTCTAAATTCCGCTGTTCCATTTTCGTAATAGGCGACAAAAACTCAACTGCACTGATGGCTGTACGGAGCTGGAACTCGGACTGATGTCGGGAAGGAATGAACACACCGATCTACAGAAGTAGAATAACACAGAGTTGCCACATCGCTCGCTGTGTTGTCAGTCTCTTTACTTTTCTCGCACAGCTCGTACATCATTTACCAAGCCATTATCTGCATTATACACGTAAATAAATCAGTGCGTACTACCGAAACTATCAGTGTACTACTTATTCCCATAAACATATCAATAGTCAATAGGAGCTTGAAACGGTAATGCGACATGTCACGTGGCTTGATGAACCAATGAATTCATGACCATAAATTGATCTCCCTCAGTCAATATCATCCCAATGAAACATTTATGAGATCCTGTCCACACCTGTGTACTGAACTTAACATCAACTTCAAAAATGGCTCTGAGCACTATGGGACTTAACACCTATGGTCATCAGTCCCCTAGAACTTAGAACTACTTAAACCTAACTAACCTAAGGGCATCACACAACACCCAGCCATCACGAGGCAGAGAAAATCCCCGAACCCAACGGGAATCGAACCCGGGAACCCGGGCGTGGGAAGCGAGAACGCTACCGCACGACCACGAGATGCGGGCTAACATCAACTGCATAAGAACAATTACACTGAGATGACAAAAGTCGTGAGGATAAGTACACAAACACAAGGGGGTAGTACCATACACATGAGCTATAAAATGGCAGTGCATTCGCAGAGCTGTCCTTTACACTCAGATAATTCGTGTGAAACAGTGTCCGACTTGATTATGGCCGCACGACGCGAATTAACGCACTTTGAACGCGGAATGGTAGTTAGAGTTAGACGGATGGGACATTCCATTTCGGAAATCCTTAGAAAATTTAATATTCCGTGATGCACAGTGTCAAGAGTACGTCGAGAATATCAGATTTCAGGCATCACCGCTGACCACGTACAAAGAAGTGAGCGACGGCCTTCATTTGACGGAGAGCAGCGGCGTTTGAGGAGAATTGTGAGTGGTAACAGACAAGCAAGACTGCGTGAAATAGCAGCAGAAATAAATGTGGGATTATATGAACGTATCCGTTAGTTCGTGCGGTAAAATTTGGCGTTAATGGGCTATGGCAGCAGAAGACCAAAGCGAGAGCCTTTGTTTACAGCACGACATCGCCTGCAGCGCTTTTCCTGCGCTCGTCACCATATCGGTTGGACTCTAGACGACTGAAAAACCGTGGTCTGGTCAGATGAGTCCAGATTTCGGTTGGTAAGAACTGATGGTAGGGTTCGAGTGTGATGCAGACCGCACGAAGCCATGGATCCAATTTGTCAACAAGGCACTGTGCAAGCTCGTGGTGGCTTGATAATGGTGGTGCACTCTTTGTTTACATGAAACGGACTGTGTCCTCTGGTCCAACTGGACGGATCATTGACTGCAAACTGTTATGTTCGGCTATTTGGAAACTATTTGCAGCCATTCATCCATTCATGGCTTTCATGTTCCCAAACATCGCTGGAGTTATTACGGATTCTGACAGTTCGAGAGAGTGATTTGGTCCTCCCCCCTCCCCCCTCTCCTCATCTCCCAATCACCGAACATGACTCCCATCGTGCATTTATGGGATGGAAACGAGAAGCCAATCCGTGCACAAAATCCTCCAATAGCAACACTTTCGCAATTACGGGCGGCTGTAGAGGCAGCATTGTCAGTATTTCTGCAGGGGACTTCCATCGGATTGTTGAGTCCGTGCCACGTCGAGCTGATACACTTCGCCGTGCAAAAGGAGGTCCGAGCCGATATTAGGATGTATCCCATGACTT
Source organism: Schistocerca americana (assembly GCF_021461395.2). Taxonomy (NCBI): domain Eukaryota; kingdom Metazoa; phylum Arthropoda; class Insecta; order Orthoptera; family Acrididae; genus Schistocerca; species Schistocerca americana. The sequence continues at coordinate 42,657,407 of NC_060120.1, forward strand.
TTGTGTCCGCAGTATGTTGTGAGTCGCAGTGTAAGAGGAGGATATCTCTCCAGAAAAAGTTCCAACACCTCGTTGAGTTCCTGCCTGGACTTGTTTTCTGGAGTTTTGAAAACTCGTGGCAGAGTTGTTTGTTATTAATAAATGGCTCTGAGCACTATGAGACTTAACTTCTGAGGTCATCAGTCCCCTAGAACTTAGAACTACTTAAACCTAACTATCCTAAGGCCATCACACACATCCATGCCTGAGGCAGGATTCGAACCTTCGACCGTAGTGGTCGCGCGGCGCCAGACTGTAGCGCCTAGAACCGCTCGGTCACACAGTCCGGCTTTGTTATTAATATCACATCCCTTGCCTTCCCATAGCTTTTGGCAAGAGCGCGTAACTCTTTAACTTATTGAAAGTAGGAAAATACGGCCCCAATATCACCTTCAGATCCTCTGAGTAACAGAAAGAAAATACGTCGGGGCTGATCACGTTCATGCATTACGGCGGCAGCGCCCTAATTGATCGTAAATCCCACCTTGCAATGCGTTCCTATCGCCAACAGCACAAGCTTCCAGCTTACATGGGGCGAAGCAGGACTTCTCGAGTGTCTAAATCTACACCTCAAAGGTGAATTACATATTGATTTCCTGACAGGCGCCGGCCGGTGTGGCCGAGCGGTTCTACGCGCTTCAGTCTGGAACCGAGCGACCGCTACGGTCGCAGGTTCGAATCCTGCCATGGCATGGATGTTTGTGATGTCCTTAGGTTAGTTAGGTTTAAGTAGTTCTAAGTTCTAGGGGACTGATGACCTCAGATGTTAAGTCCCATAGTGCTCAGAGCCATTTGAACCATTTGAACCTGACAGGCAACGAGCGACCTGTTGTCTTTCAAACGTCAAACAGAAAGAGCTACACTCGAAATCTTATCGTGATTTCTCATCGAGTTACACCATATCTTGACCGTAATTCGTCCGGCGGATAGGGACGCGCATAATGGCACTTGCTGTAGTTTGGGTCAAGACGGCTATTTTCATCTTTTCCCCTTCTCCTCCTTCATAAACAACTGCCGAAAAACGATACTACGCTTTACCCAGGCTCATCATGCTCGATGCGTCGAACGCGCAAACCACCTAAAAGACTCAGTAGAACGACGTGCTGCAGGATGGGAGCCACACAGAACGTTCAGCAACTACAGAAGGTGCACATTCAGTATGGTAATGCACCACTCCAGCATTGACATAATGTGGTCAAGTTTGGAGGCAGTGGCCCCTAACTTCCCGTCTTCGGCACTTCAGCTGCGGAGCTGTCAATCATTGTTGTGGGAGGGGGGTGGAGGGAGGGGGGGGGGGGGGTACCACCACAGCGTAGTTCAAACGGCTGTTGAGCAACCTAAGTTCAGCATGGCTGTTGTATATGGCTCGACGACTTGTTGTTCGTGGTTCGGCGGAAAGGGTAGTGCGCCACTTTGATACTTGTGTCTATTTCAAATTCTTATAAATATTTGTATCCACTAACTTCTGCAACGAAACAATGTATTCTTATAAGTCCTCACGCCTAATAATTTTGCTAACTCTGTCAGCTTCGTTAACTGTGTAAGCTGTGGAATTCAGCGGGTAAAATATTAGGAACTGGATATCGCACAAAACAGTGAAACGCTGTAATTCGTAGCAGGGATAAAGCCATTCTCAACATTAAATAAAAGTTAAACGCAATTCAAATCGGAACAATTACATGATACGGCACTAAGTAGAGCCAAAAAAGTGATATCACTTGTTATTGGCAGACGACTGCACCTAACCAATAGGGCGAGCTGCATGTGATTGATAGCGTCATCCTTTTGAAGAAATGTGACCCTTCCCATTCATAGCGTAACTAAAGGGAAATATTTACTTTTTGGACGCTCAGAGTCCGCAGCTCGTGGTCGTGCGGTAGCGTTCTCGCTTCCCACGCCCGGGTTCCCGGGTTCGATTCCCGGCGGGTTCAGGGATTTTCTCTGCCTCGTGATGACTGGGTGTTGTGTGCTGTCCTTAGGTTAGTTAGGTTTAAGTAGTTCTAAGTTCTAGGGGACTGATGACCATAGATGTTAGTTCCCATAGTGCTCAGAGCCATTTTTTGGACGCTCAGACTAAAGCATTACATATCTCGTTTGACATCTCAGCGTCTACGGTAGTTCTAGGGTATTTCCTTGAAAATAAAAGTGCGATGGGGCAAATCAGAATTATCACTTAATAGACAACAAACAAATGTAGCACTGCAGAATCGGCCCCGATATGGCTATTGTAATGAGAAGATCCCTTTTCGATACTGAACTACAGTATGATATTTTAATGGCAAAGACCTGAGATTTGTAAAATTTTTCTTATTATTTTTATATTTAAACACAAGTGAACCGAAAGAAGTCGCGCTTAGTTAAAGCACTTGGAATTATATTCCGGGAATGCGGGTGGGGTTGGAGGGGTAGGGAGACGAGAGTTTGAAAATACCGTCGCGGCCATCGAGATTACATTTCCGGTCATTTCATTAAATTGCCTTGAAGTTCAATTTTAAAAACCATAGCTGATATAATTTCAGGCTCCGTCCTACACCACGCAGAGGTTATGCTCCATTTGTACTGACTTGGCCGTCGACGTGACCTGAATCCGTAATCTCCTTCCTTTTCCGTAGTGCTTTTGGATTCTTCGTATGTGATCTGGCGTCAAAGACCATAAATAACGTTATAAAAATTCCGTGTGCGGTTTGCCCTGGATAGAGGTATATTTAACGCACTGGTTACGTCCCGTGAGAGGGAGGTGGGTGAAGGACTAAAATCATCGTTTAATCAAATTGAAATTTTATTATTTCAACTGTTCTGCACGCTTTACTCCTGGAACCTATCAGCGAAATGTTGGAGAGGGCAGGTGACCTTTCATTCAGCGCATTGTCACTACATTGTACTCGTATTATACTTCCCTAATCGTGCAAATGTTAAAATAAACTACCTGTTTAAAACATTTGGACACCCTTATGTTGGGCAGAACTGCCTGCTAAACTCTACAAGCTGCGACATTGTCGTGAATAAAACAGTGACCTGAATACAGAATAAATTTCCTTTACTTTACGTCTATGGTCCCAAATTTTTTTGTGAACAGATTACCGGTTTCGGTCTATAATGACCATCTTCAGATCTGTTTTATAAAAACAATCTCCTAACGTACTGCAGCCACTGTGGCATCGTCAAATGTTAAACGAAAAATCAGGACCAGCATCGTCAAATATATGCTGTTGCTAATTTTGGATTTAACATTTGACGATGCCACTATGGCTGCAGTACGTTAGGACATTGTTTTGTATAACACAGATCTGAAGATGGTCATTATAGACCGAAACCAGTAATCTATTGACAAAATGTTTGTGACCATAGACGTAAAGTAAAGGAAATATATGCCCGCTAAATGTCACGAGACGTGGACCCGCCATTATAAAAATGCGCGAGGAGTATTGTGTTGACATGGACGAAGTAATAACAAGCAGAATGGGTCGGTCATGGGAGAATGACTTCGACAATGGATCATTCACTGGATTCACCTGTGTAAGAAATCCACCATGGACATTTCCACCCTTGTGAAGCTGAACCAGGTCGACTGCTGGTGACGTGATTGTGGAGACGCGAAGGAACTATCACAGATAAACCAAGATCAGACAGACGTGATGTACTCACTGCAGAGACCGTTAAGAGGGTGAATGTAAAAGGTCGCATGAAATTGGCGGTAGAAATCACTCGTGAATTCCACAGTGATACTGGCAGTCCAGTTAGCACAATAACTGTGCGTAATGAGTTAATAAGAATGAGTTAAAATGGTCGAACAGCTCCTCATAAACCAGGGACTTGTGTAGTCAATCACAAGCGACACTTGAGCTGTGGAAAAGAGCGACGCTACTGGGCAGTCGATGACTGAAAACGAGTGATGTGGAGTGATGAATCATGCTACAGCCCGCGGCTGTCTGATGGAAGGACCTGGGTCTGACAATGATTAGAATGTGGTCCTCTTGTTGCGCGTAAGAAAACGCTAAATGCAGAAGATGAACAATTTTACAGGACTGCGTACTACATACGGTAGAGGAGCAGTTACGACGTCGACGATTGTCTGCATCAACATGAGAATGCACCCTGTCATAAAGCAGCATCTGTAATTCAGTTGTTTGAGGAAAAAAACGTACCTGAAACGGACTGACATTCCCAGAGTCCCGAACTGAGCCCAGTGGTAAATCGCTACTTTTTATGGTTTCGGCTCTTGAGGAAGATTGGGCTGCCACTCCTCCACAGACATTCAGACAGTTCACTGAAAAAGTCCCCAGTAGAGTTCAAGCCGCCATAAAGGCGAGCGGTGGGCACAGTCCATATTACTGTTCACTAATAGGTGTCCAGATATTTTTGATCAGGTACTGTGTATACGAACGTGTAATTTTGTTAAAGTTAACACTTTTAAGGAATTTCAACACTTACATGGAATCTTGTGGCAGTTAACAACTAGCGTCGGTTTTATACTCATACATCGCAACAAATGAAGAAAGTGTGGCCGGCCGAAGTAGCCGTGCGGTTAAAGGCGCTGCAGCCTGGAACCGCAAGACCGCTACGGTCGCAGGTTCGAATCCTGCCTCGGGCATGGATGTTTGTGATGTCCTTAGGTTAGTTAGGTTTAACTAGTTCTAAGTTCTAGGGGACTAATGACCTCAGCAGTTGAGTCCCATAGTGCTCAGAGCCATTTGAACCATTTTTGAAGAAAGTGTGCCCTCATGCCACACTTTTTTCTTAGTTTTATTGATAGATTTGTCAGATCTACACGCTCATTTGATGCTAACGGCCTCGACGTGGTGGTAACACACCTTCCCGTCAGATCAGCGAAGTTAAGCGCTGTCTGGCTTGGCTAGCACACGGATGGGCCACCGTCAGCGACTGCCGAGTGCTGCTGGTATGCGAGACGCACTCGGCCCTTCTGAGGTCAACTGAGGAGCGGCGGGCACCGGTCACGAAAACTGACACAGGCCGGGCGATCGGTGTGCGCTGACCACATGCTCCTCCGTATCCGCATCCAGTGACGCCTAAGGGCTGGGGATGACATCGGGCCTGTTGGTACCGTTGGGCCTTCACGGCCTGTTGGACAGTGTTTGTATGTACAGTCGTGGGCAAAACGAGCGAGCCCCCTTGCCTTTTCGTTATGCTGATCCGCACAGCTTTAAAGTCTGCTACACAGCATAACAGGCAAGGCGACGAAGTGCTACCAACATACCACGCAAAGGCGTGAAATTGACAAACTATCCAAACTTTGTCAGACTGTTTTTAATCATGTGTATGACTATATTAATGCTGATCAGTGTGTTAAGGACAACACGTAAATATAAGATGTAAATGAAGGAAGCAACGCTAATTAGTATGAACTGTACTAACAAAAATTTCACGCCTGTGCATAGTATGTTGGTAGCACTTCGTCGCCTTGTCTGTTATGCTCTGTAGCAGACTTCAAAGTTGTGCGGATCAGCATAACGAAAAGGCGAGGGGTCTCGCCCGTTTTGTCCACGACTGTACACGCTCACTCGTCATGTTATCTGTTACCACAACGTCTCCACTCAACGTTCTACTTACAGCAACCGCTGTGGCTTCAGCAACTGTTGTGCCTCAAAGTTCCCCTGCCATGTTATCTGTTCTTCCAACAACTGCCACACATAAATTCTGAGACACTAAACGATTTGGGCCGCTTCCTTCCTAACAAAGCACATTTTCTCAAATAGTCGCTCTGAATGAGATGACCGCAATCATCTTTCGGGCCCCTGAAATTACAGACTTCCCCTTCATTCTAATAAAAAATGAATCCCATTCAACGAAGAGGGTAGGTCCTCATTTTGTAACCTTCTTACCTTCGTACAACGACCAGCATTTTATCTTCTATTCGTTAAAAATAATCAATCTTTCATTTGGACGTCGTCAATAACTGCTCAATTACCATAGTTCGCAGGACGCTCTCATCGAAACTTTAACTGAAGTCCCCATTCATCTGCCTTCAACTTAATTCTTAAAATTCAAGACCACAGAACCGTCTCGATGACATATATGACAAGTATGTCAATCGGAGTCCAATGACGTATAGCTAATTTATATTATTTACTTCTTTTTTTCAATTTGTTCATGTCGTTATGTTGAAATAGACAATAATGAAATATCCCAATAAACAATAACAATAATAAGCATAATAAATGCAATCTTTTAATTTCAAATATCTTTTCGTGGGCTGGGAATTCATACAGGAGGGCACACCCATTTTTTAGGAACCGTTCTAGTATTCGAGGACGTTCCGGGAAAGCCATGGAATAGAATGATAATGTACGCTGTATCTAACCTGAGGGTTATCTTCCTCGTTTTTCTTGCAGTCTACTACGAATAATCATTTATAATTCTAATACATCTGCGTAAGACACAACATCAATAACTATAATATCACCAACAATAACAGTAATTTGACCTTTGTACGGAAGTTTATCGGAAGGAAATGACTTATGCGGTTTTCCACTGTCGAAACTTATAAAAAGTATTAGCAGTGAATAACATACACCGCTCTCGATGACAGGGGAGGACGTGTTCCGCACACACTAGCACAGATCGTCTGTCTTTTTAGCTTTCAGAGAAAGGATGCAGCTGCTGGTTTATGCAACTAATGATATACTGTCAGCAACAAATCTCATTAACATATTGACGTACTGCAGTGCGAGAGGAAGAATCCTCGACGTTTTAAACAACGGACTACGCAAGATACGAGAACTGAGACCATACACAGCGACGTGGCAATCACTGGCACAGAAAATCTCCTTTCTGCTGCTTCCGTTGCCGAAAAATACATACCCAGCTACAGACTAAGTTAACTCAATAGCTTAACGGAAAGTTTTCAATATAGACTCTTGAATGTATCCATACACCAAGGTGCAGAAGCTCTTTGGGAAACATTAGAAAGAATACGGAAATTTAAATAACATTTTACTTCACTAAATTGAGTGATAACATGTGTTACGCATTTTGTTTTTCGAATCATTGTCTGACCAATATAATCAATCGGTGCACTAAAACTGCCGATTACAGTTGACTTATTAGCTCCAATCACACAACAAGGAGGAATCACTGATTACATATAATATATTTCCCCCATAAACCTAAAAAAAAATTTTTTTTTGACCATTTGCCTTCATTAAGTGAGCAAAGTAACGTTAGAATTATTTTACATTTTTAGCATTCTTTGATTTACCGCTAACTGGAACTCACAGTTGCCTGCTATTGTAGGTTCTGAGTTGTACAATCTTGAAACCGATAATATATTATTAGAACTCAAGTAAAAAAGTGAAATGTATGTTGTGATTACGTAGGCTTTCCCGGCGTAACAAGATGGCCGCCGAGTAAGTGACGCCAGAAACCACTTCCAGAAAGTTAAGTGATTTAGACAGGAATATAATTTAGTTTAACGCTGACAACAAATTAAATACGTGCATTAGTGTATCGTTTAGTCTTGCCGTTAAAGGTTTGACTTTTATTTGCGTATTTTTTCAGAAAACACGAAAAGATCGTAACTTCGCGAAGTCGTGCTTAGGCTTAAATTTTGTAAACGTGTTTGTTTCTTGTTTCAAGGTAATTTAACTAGTTTCTCGGTAACAAATAAGTAAACTACCGTAAATAGCGTATAACTTCATTGTTTTAATACAGATTTCAGAAAAACAGCGTAACTTTACATCAGAAACTTGCCTATATACATTTGTTTATAGGCCTATTCTCGTAACGTTTTTGTAGAATCAAAGTTAAAGTATCTCGTTTAATTGTCCTTTTTCATTCCATCGAGTGAAATATATAATAAATAGCGTATACCTTCGTTGTTTTAATACAGATCTCAGAAAACCAGCGGAATTTTAAATCAGAAACATGCTTATATACATTTGTGAATAGGCTTAATTCTTGTAACGTCTTTTTTGATTTTCGGTAATTTAATTGATTTATTCTAGCTAAAGTATTATTTTTGCCATGAGTGAGAAGTGCCTGACTTGCCGTAGAATTGTTAGTTCTGGGGTTTGGTGTGATGGATGCAGTAGTTTTTTTCACTGGGGGGACTGTAGTGGCGTGGGTGTTGGGAAAGTGGATCAGGCTCATCAGTGGTTATGTAGGATTTGCAGCAGAGATAGGAAGATAGTGGAACAGGAGGGGAAAATTGCTGCCCTTCAGGCTGAGCTAGATCAGGCTAGGGAAGATCTGGACAGGTTAAGGAGGGAGAAGGGCAAAGAGAGGTGGGAAGTGGCAACAGGTAGCAGAAGGAACAGGCCTAGAACTAAGTCTGACAGTTTTGTGGTGAATGTCAAAAATAAGTTTGACGTGTTGCTTCAGTTAGAAACTGATGAGCCTCAAGCAGAGGTAGGTGTAGACAGGACGCAACAAACTTTCAATAGGAAATTGAAAAAGAATGTAGGAAAGTCATCGAAAAGGAAGAAAGTTTTGTTGTTAGACAGTTCTCATGCCAGAGGTGTAGGCCAACTTCTGCAGGAGGAATTAGGACCAGAATACCAGGTCACAAATTTTTTCAAACCAAGTGCTAGTCTGGATCAGGTGACAGAGGATTTAGGTTCACTCTGTAAAGGATTTACCAGGGAAGACACCGTGGTTATTGTGGGAGGGCCAGGGAACAGCATCGACAGAGATCCTGGGTACAGTATAGAGTGTGACCTGGTAAAGATTGCGTCGGCATCGAGACACACCAATGTTGAATTTGTATCTGTCCTGAGACGCCATGACCGGCCTCATTTGAACTCTTCTGTTGGGAGAGTTAATTTGGAGTTGGAACGGCTGCTTGTGTCGGGTGCGGGGGCTCATATTGATGTGGTTCCTGTTGATTATCTCAGTAGGTGGGACTATACCAGGCACGGCCTACATCTCAACAGGAAAGGGAAGGGGAAACTGGCTGGGGTAATAGCAGGAAATTTAAGGGGGGGAGGCACTGCCATGAATGGTAAAATACCAGTGGTTACAGGTGTTGGAGCAGCACCTTTTTTAGGATAGGTAAGACAGAAAGATGTCAAGTTCTACAAGAGGTCAGGATTGAAACAAATCTTCAGTTTAGGAAAGAAATTCAACAGCACAATTCTAGCACATTGGATCACCAATCACAGCTATCAATTATAAATTTTCACCAATCACCAGAAATTTTATCTCCACCAAGTTGTACCTCAGTCCTAGGTAATTGCATTGATGAACTAAAGTCACCCAACCCAATTGACATAATCTGCCTCTCTGAACACCATGTGACCACTGGTATAGGAACTAGGCCTAAGCACAATGAGAAACTCAGACAGGAGAGTACTGCAAATGTTAGAATAAGGAAAGGTTCTCATAAAAGTATAATTAAAAATAATGTAAGTATATTTCATCAAAATATTGGGAGTTTAAAGAATAAAGTAGATGAGCTTCTGGTTTGTTTGGAAGATTTAGAAGCTGAGAATGAAATAGATATACTATGCCTGTCTGAGCATCACATTGTTACTGATATGGATAAGGTAAATGTAAGTGGTTATAAGCTCTCTGCACATGTAATGAGAGAAAATATGCAGAAAGGAGGAGTTGCCATATATGACAAAAGTTATCATTGTGCAAAAAGTATAGAAACAAAAAAGTTTTGTGTAGAGAAACATATAGAAGCATGTGCCTGTGAATTTAAATTAAATAAAGGCACATTTATAATTGTAACTGTATATAGGTCCCCATCAGGAAATTTTCATCTATTTCTGAAAAATTTGGACTCCTTGTTGTGCTATCTGTCAGACAGGGGGAAGCAAATTATTATTTGTGGGGACTTCAATGTAGATTCTCTGAAAGAGGGTAATAGGAAAAATGACCTTGAAGTATTACTCGGTTCTTTCAATTTGACACCCGTTATTGAATTTCCTACTCGGGTGGTAAAGGATAGCAGCTCACTGATAGATAACTTCTTTATAGACCAAGATAAGTTTAACCAGATAAATGCTCAGCCTGTTGAGAATGGTCTTTCTGATAATGGTGCACAGCTAGTTACAATATATGACATAGCTCCATTCAGCAATACTAAACAGTCCTCCAAAGTAGTACGTTCAGTCAACAATTTAACAATTGCAAATTTCAGGGAAAGCCTACAGCAGCTAGACTGGGACGAGGTGTACCGTGAACCTGATGCCAATTTAAAATATAATTTATTTCATGACATTTTTGTAAATGTATTTGAAAACTGCTTCCCCAAGAAAATAGTTAAATATACTCGTAAGAAACCTTGTAACAAACCATGGCTTACTAAGGGTATAAAAATATCTTGTAACCGGAAAAGGGAAATGTATCTGACAGCAAGAAAGAGTAGTGACCCAGAAACTATCAAAAATTATAAAAACTACTGTCTTATATTAAGAAAAGTTATTAAAAAATCCAGGAGTATGTGTATCATGTCTGAAATCAGCAACTCTGATAATAAAATTAAAACAATTTGGAATATTATTAAATGAGAAACAGGTCAACCAAGAGCAGAGGAAGACAGTATTACCATCAAATTGAATGAAAACTTTACGAACAAAAAGTCAGAAGTAGAAAATATTTTTAATAATCATTTTCTAAATGTTGTGGATATAGTAGGATCCAGGTGTTCATTAGAAGATGCTAGGCTGTTAATGGAAGAGGCCATACCTATGCAATTTGATACAATTGAAATCTCACCCACTTCTCCCTCTGAAATTAGGAAAATAATAAACTTGCTTAAAAGAAAAAACTCACATGGAATTGATGGCATTTCCAGCAAAATACTAAAAGCTTGTTCTCAACAGATAAGTAAGATTCTCAGCCACCTGTGTAATAGCTCTCTGGAACAGGGCATTTTCCCTGATAGACTGAAATATGCTATTGTTATACCTTTGCATAAAAAGGGGGATAGATCTGATGTCAACAATTACCGTCCAATCTCCCTTCTAACAGCTTTATCCAAACTTTTTGAGAAAGTTATGTATTCAAGAGTAGCTTCACATATCTGTAAAAATGAAGTACTAACAAAATGTCAGTTTGGTTTCCAGAAAGGTTTTTCAACAGAAAATGCCATATATGCTTTCACCAGTCAAATTTTGAATGATCTGAATAACCGAACACCACCCATTGGGATTTTTTGTGATCTCTCAAAGGCTTTTGATTGTGTAAATCATGAAATTCTGCTAGACAAGCTCAAGTATTGTGGCATGAGTGGGACAGTGCACAAATGGTTTAATTCGTACCTAACTGGAAGAGTGCAGAAAGTTGAAATAAGCAGTTCTCGTAACATGCAAAGATCAGCACATTCCTCAAACTGGGGAACTATCAAGAATGGGGTTCCACAAGGGTCAGTCTTGGGTCCTTTGTTGTTCTTATTATATATTAATGACTTGCCATTCTATATTCATGAAGAGGCAAAGTTAGTTCTCTTCGCTGATGATACAAGTATAGTAATCACACCTGAGAAACAAGAATTAACTGATGAAATTGTCAATATTGTCTTTCAGAAAATTACTAAGTGGTTCCTTGTAAATGGACTCTCACTGAATTTTGATAAGACACAGTACATACAGTTCCGTACAGTGAATGGTATGATGCCATTAATAAATATAGACCTTAATCAGAAGCATATAGCTAAGGTAGAATATTCAAAATTTTTAGGTGTGTCCATTGATGAGAGATTAAATTGGAAGAAACACATTGATGATCTGCTGAAACGTTTGAGTTCAGCTTCTTATGCAATAAGGGTCATTGCAAATTTTAGTGATAAACATCTTAGTAAATTAGCTTACTACGCCTATTTTCACTCATTGCTTTCATATGGCATCATATTTTGGGGTAATTCATCACTGAGGAATAAAGTATTTATTGCACAAAAGCGTGTAATCAGAATAATAGCTGGAGTCCACCCAAGATCATCCTGCAGACATTTATTTAAGGATCTAGGGATATTCACAGTAGCTTCTCAGTATATATACTCTCTTATGAAATTTGTTATTAACAACCAAACCCAATTCAAAAGTAATAGCAGTGTGCATAACTACAATACTAGGAGAAAGGATGATCTTCACTATTCAAGATTAAATCTAACTTTGGCACATAAAGGGGTGAATCACACTGCCACTAAAGTCTTTGGTCACTTACTAAATAGTATCAAAAGTCTGACAGATAACCAACAAGTATTTAAGAAGAAATTAAAAGAATTTCTGAATGACAACTCCTTCTACTCCATAGAGGAATTTTTAGATATAAATTAAGAAAAAAAAGAAAAAAAGAACAAAAATATTAAAAAAATAAAAAAAATAAAAATAAAAAAATAAAGAAAAACAAAAAAACACAAAAAAATAAAGTTGTTGTATTAACTTAAGTATGTTGTTAAATTAACCTAATTATGTCATCTATTGGAAAATTCGACTCGTTCCACATCATTACGAAATATCGTATTCATGATACATGGAACTAGTATTAATCTAATCTAATCTAATCTAATCTAAAGTCTTGAAAGTCTCTTCAGGTTTGCTGCCGGATCCAAAAATCAACTTGACTCGATATTTCGGCGATCCAACTGTTCGCCATCTTCAGGAAAATGCTGCTTCTGAACTCTCTTCCTTTTAAAACAACCGTAGAATGACCACATTAAACATGGCGGCTACTGTAGTACAGCGTGGCTTCGCAGAGTAACTTCCCGCAGCCTTTCTACGTCTATTCTACCTCATTAGTCGCGGCGCAATGGTTGGGAAAACCTGAATACGTTGTGTTTAACGGTTGAAGCTGGAAATGTAATACTGTGCCATTCATAAAATGAATATTAGCACGCTGCAGTATACGAATGAATTAAAAATTAGCCTCTGTGAAACCTTTACAAAAATGAGTTGTAACGTGGTGGAAAGTAGCTGAACTTAAAATTGTTAAATTAAGTGACCCTCATTGTCACTAACCTTAATTCAAACGAACCTGAATTTCAGAGTATTGTTGTTGTCCTGTTATTTCGCTTAGCTTCGTTTGATGCGAGGAAACATCAACAAACGACTTTTTAGGCGAGCTTGGTTGACAATGAAATGTAAATGAAATTTGTCTATAAAATTGCAGCGCAAGTTCTTAGTGATTCACAACAGACCATAGTTAAAATTGTATTGTAAATAAAACTCTTGAGGTTTAATGAAATCCATTCTCGTAACGTTTGCCAATTCACGAATGTTTGTGTCAGTGAACTATTATTTTTAGTGCTTTAAATGTAGCATACAATCTTGTGGACATCGTCCTCTACAGTGTTTTCATTTTCAGTTTAAAACCTGCAAACGGTTAATCTTCCCTTAAAAACAAAAATAAAATTAAAAAAATTAAATAAAAAAACTGTGAATATATATGTGGGTTTTGCACCACGTAGTGATACACGTAATTTGTTATGTAGATCTTTAAATAAACATACTTTACATATAAATCAATTGGAGGATGCTTTTTTTCGATTTTCCCGTCACAACATATGCTGCTAATTGTTCAGAGTACTTTCATGTTTGTGGGCGAAAATGAGGTTAGCTTAAGTATTCTTAGCCTCAGACGCATCGGGGGCGGTTCTGGAAGGAAAATAGCCATCTGGCATAAGGCCCTGCAAAGAACAAGAAATCGTCGAGCATGACACCATACAGGATAGGGGAAAAGATGCTGAACCATGCTCGATCGGTGACCGTTAGAACTAAATACAGCGATCAAGCGTCTCACTGTAGCTGATGGTGGACAATGTTTCCGTCGCCGAGAAGCTGCATTCAGTTACTAAAGTTCATGAATATGTGAATTCCATTTGAACTTCCCGTATGTCTGCAATCTCAGGAATGTGGTGTCCTTCGCTTCATTGTATAAGAAAGGGCAACACGAATGGTAACAGGCTTGTTTCATACACGGGTGGTGGACGATAATGAATGGCTAAGGAATCTGAACTGACGGAGGCTTACAGAAAAACACGAGGCACCCCGCAGAAGGCACCTTGGAAAGTTTCAAAAAGTAGTATTACACGAGGAGTGTAGGCATACTTGTACAGTACAGCTTGTAACGTACCTGTACCGTCCACATCTCAAATGCTTAGATTCTCTTCTGTTCCAGTTTTCCCAGAGTCCGTGTTTTACTATCATACAATGCTGTGTTCCGGATGCATCTTCTCATAAATTTATTCCTCAAGTTAAGGTCCATGTTTGACATCGGTAGACTTCTCTTGGCCGGAAATGCTCTTCCTCCCAGTGCTAGTTAGCTTTTTATGTCCTCCTTACTCCTTCCTTCATGGGTTATCTTGCCGCCTAGGTAACAGAGTTTTTTAAGTTCATCTACTTTGTGACCACCAATTGTGATGTTAAGATTCTCGCTATTCTCATTTCTGCTACTTCTCATTACTATCGTCTTTCTTCGATTAACTCTCATTTCATGTTCTGGACTCATCACATTGTTCATTCCATTCAACAGATACTGTATATCTTCTTGACGTTTACTGAGGATACCAATGTAATCAACGAATCTTATAATTGATATTCTTTCAGCTTAAATTTTGATCTCACTCTTGAAACTTACTTTTCTTTTTGTCAGTCTAGTTACTATGAAATTCATTATTGCAAATATGCTCACACAATATTCTTCATTAATTCCAAAATTTTCTTGGGACCATGTGCAAAGGCCACACACGTGTTTGCTCTTTTATATTTTGCCTTACCACATATTATAGCACAATTTCCAGCACAATCTGCATTTGGCGTTTGCATGGCAACATACACGTCTGTACGACACTACAGATGCTTCGCAACTTTCTCTGTCCTCACGTCTACGATTGCGCGTGCTCGTGCCTACGATGTTATTGTTACATGAAAAATATTCTTTTTGTTTTGTACAATATAAATTTCTCTGATGTTGCCAGCGTGCTTACAACAGCAATTTGGTATAATTATTTCTTACTCATTTTTTCAGACACATTACATTTTCATAAACACTAATTACTAACAAAACTCTTAAGCAAAAACGGTTTTCAACTCCTGAACTCAAGTAGCCGAAAAATGCGTGAGGCACTATGTTTTCGCCTTACAAACCCTCTATGAACAGTTCTGTAGAGATAAGGGCAATTGGTTTGTCGGTTGATTTGGGGGAGGGACCAGACAGCGAGGTCATCAGTTTTATCGGGTTAGGGAAGGATGGGGATGCAGGTCGGCCGTGCCGTTTGAGAGGAATCATCCCAGCATTTGCTTGGAGTTATTTTGGAAATTCATGGAAAACCTAGAACAGGATGGCTGGACGCTGGTTTGAACCGTCGTCCTCTCGAACCCGAGTCCAGTGTGCTAACCACCACGCCACCTCATTGGTGTAGGGTAACGAAAACAGAATTAGATTAATTACAGCGCAGCCAGACATACTGGAGCAGTCTTTCTTCCTGGGTAAATCCGCGAATGGAACGAGGAAAAAGACATTAAAACGTAAAATACGCCATGTGCTCTTCTCAGTGGTCTGCAGGGTATAGATGTACAAGAAATTGAGTAACTTCGTCTTGTAACGTGTATAGAACCAATATGTTAACGTAGCTACAGCCAGTATTGTCCATGTTCATCTATGAAAATGGACTCGATAAGAAACGTGAGCTATCAGTAAACGGAATCTAACCTGCATAAAATTGTTTGCGTGTTGTATGAGTGTCAATTTCACCGTCATTGAAGCCGTCTACAGATTGTTACATGAAAAACTTAATACTAACATTTGGATAAGCTGTCTGACTGCGTTTCTGAACAAGACTTTATAAGTGATACAGAATCTGACTTGTGCAACGGAATTTACTGGACTAGAGTACTGACATGTTGTAGTGTGTCAGTGTGTCTGTTTTGACCCTACATTTTACACTTACCTTTTTAAATGACTGCCTTTTTCCATGTGGGTAAACACCAATGCGCAGCAGCATCGGCTAAAGCTTATTGTTACTAAGAATGAAATTAATAAAAAGGAGTTTGCTTGGGTCCTGTTAACTACCAAATAACTTTTCAGAAGGTATTTCATTAATTAAATCTATTTAAAACTTCAGAATCGTCATGAACAAGTGTCAATAATGACAATGACAAATGACATATGTATCAATAACGGCTGAGTGCTAGATTAACAAACTATTTCAATTTCAAAATTGCATTAACATTTAGTAACCGCAACATGTTATTTAGATGTGGAGAATAATTATTATAATTGGGAGGATAAGGCGGCTTATTTCACTGAGAAGCATAACTTGGGAGTATTTCGAACTCGGACTAACAATCTCGAGCCTAATACTGCAATTGCTTTTGCGCTATGCTTGCGAATTTTACCTTGAATTCCATCTTCAAGCGTAGTTAAGCCACCTAAACTTCTCCTGGCTATATAAATGATATCAGGCCTGGAGTGTGGTAAGGTCTACCATCACCGACTTGAGGGCAGCGTGACACGTCTTCTGTCTCCGAGCTCTTGACCGACACTACTACTTCCACTCTCACAGACAGACCTCGTCTCACAATAATGCTTAGAATCGCGCTCCCATGTTTCGCCCTCAGATTGTTACTACCTATATCTGAGTGCTTACACAATGCAAAGAATAGCGTTGAGTTGGACATATTGTTTTATGAAGTGGAGAGTTCTGATACACTCCTTATAGTCTCTAAAATGGCCATGTGTGAGGAACTGATTCTGTCGAGAGTCCGGCTACTTAACAGTGAACTAAAAACTGTTTGTTTCCAGCATATACTTTATATTCTTCATCAGGGGCCTTCTTACCTGGGGGATATTTTTCTTACAAGAAAATTACTTAAAAGTCTGTATACGCAGATTTTTAACAAGATTGGAACTGCTGTTTAGTATGGGTACTAACAAATAGCCATTTACGTATACACCATACCCCTCAGGTCCAGCCCCTCTCCTTTTCTCTCGTATGGACGCCCTTGTGCTTCATTACTCGATTCCTGGTTAGAGACAGACTGCTAGCTCGGATTCGAGATGGGTGAGGCAACAAATCTGCCGTGTCCTTTTAACAGAGATCTTCTCTCTGATGAACTAGACCAATTACAGTCGAAGCACAAATTGGAATAAGTTTATAGCCTCAAAAAGACGTTGAAGATTAGCTGTGACTAGAGCATCAGGTGAGCGAAACCGATAGACAAGAAATATATTTTGCGGATTTAATGTGCAGTTAACACGTAAACATCTAAAAATTGTCTCTGAGCAGAAAAACGAAAGAACCAGTCGTTGCTCCGTGCAATGAGAGGAACCATGCAGCTGGACTCGCAACTGAAGTAGGTGGTTAAGACAATGACAATATTTGTCCTGTCTACTCCAGCCTAATGTATAGTCAAGGCTGTAGTATTCCCACTCAATCTTCCTGCCTAGTGTGCAAATTTTTCATCTCGTGATTAATGTGAATTATGGTGGATCATTGGTTTTCCCACTAAATTTGGTGGTGGGCGTATCTGTCTACTCTACAAATTTGGCGTCTAGAGGATAGCGACAATTTTGATACATTTTAAAAATATTTTAATGGTTTCACGGTAAAATTATATTAAAGAATCACTTGATCCACTCAGAACATAGCAAACAGCACTATTTAATTGGCTAACACGTAGTAGCTTTCAAATGTATGTCATCTAAACTTTTCTAATTCACGGTATTCTGTCTACGTATTTTTATACGCCCCTATTGTTAAGCCCACTGGTGTTACTAAATGTGCAACTGCACTGACAGTGCATACCTGTAGTGTCGGTGTTAATGTAGTGTTTTTAAGTCATCAGATATTGTTTTCTTGCTTAACGGGGGTAACGTGCAGAAAATTCGTTCCGAGATTAAACCACAGTGCTGCATTTATTTTCTGGCATAAGAGAGACAAAAATACGTTTCAGAACCTTGAAAGGATCTTTAGAAATGAACTAAGCTGAGTGTTCGCTTGCGTTATTTGTTTCCAGCCACTGTGCAATCATGTCCTGTGATAGTTTACGTCAGTGTTTACCAACCTGGGGGTAATTACACCATGAGTGGTAAAATGTAGTTCTCTGAGGGGTAAAAACGAAAGGATTCAGTCGTATTTCGGTAATGAAACTAAATCATTTAATAAGAGTATTACTGTCAGGATTATTCCAAAAAACTGTAATACTGATTACTTTCGTTACATTTTTTTAAATACCAGCAATAACCTGTGACACAATCTGGTAGAGATTACGAGGTCACCCACTACACGCATTCCTGTACTCTGTACAATGGGCCTGTACCAGTAAAAGTGAGACATATTTATACATCACATACGCTTAAATATCTCATGAAAATTCCTTCTGCTAGTTGTAGGCAGTTTCAGCAGTAGACCATAAACTGCTTCATTCTTCACTTTGCAACAATAAATGAACTAATTGACAGCAAACCACAACAGTAACTACAACGTATGTAATGACAACTATACCCCTGTAGAGGCTAAAAGGCATGACTATTATTATTATTATTAATGGTAGTATTCAGACACAAAGCACTGGCAGCCTGAAGTCTTCCAGTTTCTGCTGGTCCAGAAGTAAGGAGTCCATCAGTCAAGTGAGGTATAAACAGCAGACCTCAATGTAGTGCACACAGTAAGATAATTGCCTGTTGGGCCTGGTGATCAAATGGTATAGAACACGCTAAGAGAGAGAGTAGTTCTGGGATTGAAAACCGATCAGATCACAAATTTTTCAGTCTCCATTTTAATCTAGCTTTTAAAAATTTAACGAATCTCCAGAAATCACATTTGGTCTGATTATAAGCTAAAATGTAGATGCCCTTTCCCTGGTTGGATAACTGGGGCAGTTTAGGGACAGGCAACTTGCACAAGAGGCGTCCAATTGAAAGACTCTCCACCCGTTCAGGCATACGATATTAATATTATATTACGTGGCGTATAAGGTGAAGGCGAAGTAAGTGTTAACTACGAAGAGGGGTGGTGCAAACGGAAGCATGTTTCGTAACAAGTGTCTACCCTCAATGTGCATAGTTAGCTTTCTTTTCGTAGAAGGAGTTGTAGTTAGTTAAAAGTAGGTTTATATTATGTGATTGTGTCTCTGCAATTTATGACGTGTGTTTTCTGTGTTGTTTAAACTCTTTGGTCTATGCAAGAAAGTTAGAGTTTTGTAATGTATATACAAAAAAAGCAAAGAATATGTTGAAATCGTAACTTGTTATAAAACGAATATGTTTATAAAAAGAAAATGATTGTTAAAAGCTGGTTCATGCCTAGGACACTTGTATCTGTAACATGTAAACTCTGTAGGGAAGTCCCTCGGCAACGCAAGTGGCATGGTGCAACGTAAAAGGTGGGTTCGTGTTCGAACTGAGCGGCTCCTTGGTGTGAACGGTATGCAGTATGTGGCTAGTCATAGCACAGTACACATTGACGGTGCTAAGACAGGCAACTGGAAGCTGCATTGTAAGGGATTTGCCTCGAATGTGGATCTGGCTATTATTCGGTATTCACGGCATAATGTAGCGCCTCTGATACATTTAAAATCCGACGCCAAGAAGAGATTTTATAGAGCATTCGTACATCAAGAGCCTTGAGTGCCGTTAGCCACCATGTCGCCTGCCACCGATCTTCGCCACTGGTTTACAAACTTCATACATTCAGATAAGTAGTGTATATGGGCATGGACCAGTTAATTTGTATGTTGTCTCAATAATAATCATATAAAACCTAAATTCGTGTCCGGAACCATATTTTCAATCCTGATCACGAACCTATGAAGAGTCTTCACCTAAGTGCTACAGAAACCAAGTATCCTAATTTAACTGAGCAATTCTAGCATTCATGTGTTCAAAAGTGATTTTTTGTTTACAGTAAAAGGAGTATAGGCTTTTTCTAAAGTATGCATATTTATTATAAAATATAGTTTTGTAGGATTACAGTGCAAGATTGTGTAAATATTATTGAAAAGAATACCTGCTTCACAGTTAATTAAAGTTCAAGTACATATAAATCATTAATGAACAGATTTACGATTGCATTGTTGGAAGATAATTTATGCACTTTTTTTAAAGAAGGTGTATTTTTCGTACCCATCATGAAAGGTTCCTTTTTTTGAAGTTAATTAAACCCATGGTTGTATTTTATTGTCTTGCAAAGTAATTTATGAACTACTGCAAGTAAAGTGAATGATTAGCTTTTAGAGTTAGCCTTTACTATTGTAATAAAGAGCGTTGACTAGTGAAACCACTCTAGTTAATGAGTACGTATCACCTGTTAGGAAAAAAATGAACTATTACTGTTGCTAAGGAAAACTGATATACGTAGAGGAGTTTAAATAGAGTATTTATGATATTATTCGTCTTTATCTTTTTATATGTCAGTCAAGATAGAAGCCTCTCAAGTCCAAATTTAGTTCCGCACTTCATACAGTGACACTTCAGTATTTGATTAAGTAATGCTCTTGAGTGTGGCTGTCATTAGTATGAGATGGTGCAGATTTACCCACCATTATTTACTGGTGTGTGTGTTATTGGTAGCTGCTGTTACACATAGTACCGAGTGCAGTGTGTCAGTTAGTATCCTGTTTGCTATTCAAAGGGAAAAGTCAACAAAAGTACCTTCAGTAACCAACATTCAATTTTCTCAAATATATATTTCCAAATTAATGTGGCTAATTGGGCTGGCCACCGTTCATTTTTCTCTTTCATTTATGATTTTACCACTTTCGTAAACTCCCAGGGTTAAAGCCCATTTGGTTTTTCTGTTATTTCATCAAATTGAAAATTATAGTCCGATACCCTTGTCCATTAGACGCACGCACGGTTGAACTTCAAAATCCTCTCAGAGGGTAAGATTAGCGTGTTTCACGGCACGTTAGTGTTATAAGTTTTCTAAATAATGAATCAACAGACATTAGCATGACCAAATTTTTAGGAATATCAGTAATATATTACAGTGTTGTAACCAAGGCGATCAGTTCAACATTTTTGGAAGTAGCCAACCTCTACGAGCATTGTAATGCACAGACTATTGCAACAGCAATTAAAGACACGCTTCAGGAATTTAAATTGGATCAAAAAAAGTAATGCATATGCTGTTATAATAGCAATTAAAGACAGGCTACATGAATTTCAATTGGATCACAACAAGCTCCAGGATGTAGGCATAGACAACGACATTGTAATAATGGGTGATAACAATGATGTCCATCAAACTTTGGAATACAATATGTATGCCATTCATTTCAGGTTGCTGCTTCTGCAGTGAGTGAAAAGCAGCCAAGAAACCTTGACTTCTTAGTTGGGGAAATATATACATATATATTTTTTTTCCACTCCCAAACAATGTTATCATGATATTTATCATACAATTAATAAAGCAGCTCGTGCTGAATTTAGCTTGGCCCTTTTCTCACATTATATACTGTGAACTATGACTGAAGGTCAACAAAAAGAGGGGAGGAGGAGGATATTAGTGTTTAACGTCCCGTCGACAACGAGGTCATTAGAGACGGAGCGCAAGCTCGGGTGAGGGAAGGAAATCGGCCGTGCCCTTTCAAAGGAACCATCCCGGCATTTGCCTGAAGCGATTTAGGGAAATCACGGAAAACCTAAATCAGGATGGCCGGAGACGGGATTGAACCGTCGTCCTCCCGAATGCGAGTCCAGTGTGCTAACCACTGCGCCACCTCGCTCGGTGAAGGTCAACAAGCAGCTTCCATATTTCTAGATTTCCGAAGAGCACTGTGCTTCGGGAACTCAAATAGGAATCCCTGGAGAGAAGGCAATGTTCTGTTGCAGAAACACTATTGAGTACAAAATGGTATATACATGATCTCAGGATTCCGTATAAACCTAATGATGTATATAGGCAGTTCATCCATCCCAGGAATCGAGAATCTCGATTATTTTTGCCTGTTATCGGAATTGGTACTGACAAGATATAGGTCCTGGAACTAGAAAAACCTTCCAAAATGTATTAATGTTACGTCTGAAGTCGGATAACAAATGACAAAAAATTTTATTTTCGTGGGATATAACTACAAATTAACATTTTCAGAATTTTTCCTTAGCTTGTGCTATTAAACCTTGCCTTTTGCCAAAGATTCTAGGTTAACGGAAAGTATCCTATAGGTAGTTTTGGAATATCAAAATATGGGGCATAAATGGCCGCACCTTTTGATTGCATTGGCTTAGAAGTTTAACCGTTTTCATGCCACCAAGCGACTATAGAGTTTAGGAGGTGAGAATTTTCGATTTGATGCGTGTACCCTTTACTGGTAATACTAGGTCTTAACAGACGAAGGCACAGAAAGGCAGTCAGATAGCAAACGACAATAAAAAAATTCGCGTTATTCGATAAAAATTAAGAGTTTTTGAATTTTTTACTGTGGTTTTACTGTGAAATCTTGATTCTTATCGAATTCCATGATTCTACTCGTATTGTAGGGAAGCAGCATACTCACGCCTTATAAAATTCACATCAGTCTTACCATAGTGTGCCAACCTAGTCTGCTGTAACTAGCTCTGACGTCATAAATATTGCGCAATACTTTAAAATGAAGTAAATAACCTGAAACGTTTCTAGCATGTCAGGAGTAATACTAAATCAATATATGTTGAATATCAGTTCAATAACTTTAACCATTTTCGAAATTTGGACGTTTTTCTGTAAAAATCATTGGCGCAACAGAAAAGAGCTAGAAACTTAAAAATTTATATTTAGATTCCTTTTGCATAATAATTTAGTAGAAACAGTATTCTGGATCTCACAAATTAAAATTTTAGTTGAAATTCACGATTTTCTGGTTTTTGGCTTAAAATTAAGGAAGCAAGATAGATTAAGTATGCGAATAAATAAGGCTAGGATGTTTAAATTTAGGTAGAATGGAGATCCGCTATAATCATAAAAATGTCAGAAGTTTCAACAGAATAACTATAAAACTATAGCTATAGCGTAACTCCAAAGAGCAAGTTCAGAGCTCGTCTACTGCATGTAGTGTAATTAAATTAATTATCTCGCCCAAAATATTTGACTGAGCCGCGTCAGACTTTTATTATGATTACTTACCTGTGTGCTGATTGCACATTTAAATTGAGAGCTCCATCGGCCATCAGCAAAGGAAGCAATGAATTATTCGATAACTTAAAGTGGTGCATTACTAGCCCAGCGGCCAGTCGGGAGAGCAAATTTGATCAGGCGTTCCCTTAGCCGTCCGCACCGCGCCCTTATATGTAAGAACGCTGCACAAGAAGAAGGAAGGAAGCCCCCAGTTCTCTCCAGACTCTGATTAGCGCACCACCTGTGCCGGGAGTCGCGTCGCGTCGGTATCATTGATACAAACAGCCTCGGATGCAGTAATAAGTTACTCAGGATACGCGTAACCATGAAATCGTTTTCGAGTGAAGTGTTAATTTTGGGATGACGTTAAATATCTGTCTTTAGTTTGCGTATGTCGTATTTTCACGTGCCGCCGCAGGACAGACATTCTACCATTATCTAGCGTGGCGTTTGATGAACATTATCATCAAATTATGGCGAGCATTCACTTAAACATTTAATTTGAACAGTTATAGTGGCATCAGCGCATTAGACTCTGAACTCTTCTGGTAGTTGGGTTGTGTGGATTCTTTTTGGTCTGTGACTTTCAGAATATAGTGAACATTTTAGAGAAAATGGTTTTTGATTATGAATCCCAGAAAATCTCCTATTTTTTCAGAGCTATAAGCTGTAGCTATAAATGTATTTCTCAGATGAAGTGGGCACTAGGAATTCTAATTACAGGCTTCACGTTTTGCTAATCTCTTTCTGGTTGCCAATATTGTAGCTAGAGAGCCAGCGTTGAGAACGGCAAACAGCATAAATACAAAACATATATTCTAAAATATCCACCCACCGCCCCACAGTATGTCAAAAGGGAAATACACTACTCGATTTGATGAATGAGGTTTCGAAAATCAAAATATGTGACATAAATGAACGTATCTTTTGACTAACTTTATTTAAAGCTTGTCTTTGTAACACCGCCAAGGAACTATAGACCTTAGTAAGTGACCTAAATTTCAGCCTGCTACGTCTACCCATTCCTAAGGAAAATGGATTCTAACAGGCGGACAGAGAGGCAAGCAGATGGAACCATAGAATTTAGAAAACCGGCATTTAAAGCCGACTGCAGGACTGTACTTCCGTCAACATACATGGCGCGTAAAAATCATGGCAATAAGATACGAGAAATTAAATCTCAAATTGAGTGTTTGCGAGTGGAACAAGAAAGGAAACGATTAGTATTGGTACAGGGTACCCTCTGCCACGCACCCTACGTGTTTTGCGGAGTATGTCTGTAGTTGTAAATGTGGAGCGTCTTAGTCCTTATACACGTATGTTTATATTTGTTTTATTGTCAGAACGGGGATACAGTAGGATATTCAAAACGAATCCTTGTTATAAACACAAATCCATCTTTGTCATAGGTGACTAAAAACTTTTACTGGTAGCATATGTTCCAAGTTTCATAGATCTATGTTAACTGCCAGTGACACATTATGAGGAAGTTACTTTCTTCCTTAAATACCGCACACCAGTGGTTTTAAGTCACTCCGCCCCGTTTTTCTGTCTGTATGTGAAGGACACGGTTTTCACTATTAGACTTTAGGAGGAAGATTTGTAGGTATAATTTACACTGAAGCGCCAGAGAAACTGGTATAGGCATGCGTATTCAGATATATAGATATATAAACAGGCAGAATACGGCGCTGCTGTCGGCGACACCTATATAAGACAAGTGTCTGGAGCAGTTGTTAGATCGGTTACTGCCCCTACAGTAGCAGGTTATCAAGATTTAAGTGAGTTTGAACGTGGTGTTACGGTCGGCACACGAGCAATGGGATACAGCATCGCCGAGGCAGCGATGAAGTGGGTATTTTCCCGTACAACCATTTCACGAACGTATCGTGAACGTTAGGAATCCGGTAAAACACCAAATCTCCGATATCGCTGCAGCCGGAAATAGATCCTGCATGAAAAGGTCCAACGACGACTGTAGAGAATCTTCAACGTGACAGAAGTGCAACCCTTGCACAAATTGCTGCAGATTTCAATCCTTGGGCATCAACAAGTGTGAGTGTGCGAACCATTCAACGAAACATCATCGATATGGACTTTCGGAGCCGAGGGCCCACTCATGTACCCTTGACGACTGCACGACACATAGTTTTAGGCCTCGCCTGGGCCCGTCAACAACGACATTGGGCTACTGATGACTGGAAATACGTTGCCTGGTCAGACGAGTCTCGTTTCGAACTGTATGGAGCGGATGGACGTGCGCGGATATGAAGACAACTCATGAATCCATGGAACATGAAAGTCAGCAGGGGTCTGTTCAAGCTGGTAAGCTCCGTATTGGTGTGGGGAATGTGCAGTTGGTTTGGGGAGTGTGCAGTTGTAGTGATATATACGTGGTGAAACGTCTTGATACGACTCTGAGAGGTGACACGTACGTATCATCCTGTCTGATCACCTGCATCCATTCATGTCAATTGTGCATTCTGGCAGACCTACAAGGAGACGGCACGACCGTGGGGTCGGGGATTTGTCCGAAATTTTGTGCGGTGTAAGAGGACCTCTAATACCTCACGTGGTTAAAATATTAGGACTCACTACCCATAAAATCGCAGGAAAAACCGATTCAAAGTTTCTTAGGTGCCACATGAGTATTAAATGTTAGCATATTGCCGAGCCGCCGTCTGGCCCAGATGGTTAGGGCTCGCACTCTTACACCAGAGGTCTCGTGTTCGATTCCGCCTCTGGCACGTTTTTCCTTCTGTTTCATTTTCTTTTGTTACTCCACCAATTATTCAGAAAGTTTCCCAAGCCTACATTATCTTTATCAAATTAGTTACATTATTGAATAAAAATTATTTTCTTTTTGTCCAACAACACAATTCCTGGCGGTGGGTTTTCCATTTTTCATTGTAAAGTATATGAGGAGAAACACTGGGTTTTTAATCAGAATAACAAAGTAAATTGGGAAACATTCCATTTTTATACATATAATAATTACAAACCAGAACCACAGTGGTAATTATCGTAAAAACAAACAATGCAATAATTTTTGCGACATCTTGCGCAACATATAAAAGCGGATTTTTTACAATCACAGGGCATTTGAAATAAGTCTGTACAAAAACATGCCCCATTAACATTTACGAAAATGTTTCAAGTTTCTGATAATTTGGAGGCAAACCAGGCATATTGAATCATGTGTCGGAATATTGGTGACGATAATTGATGGTGAATTATAGAATGAATTTTTATACAATCTTCCCAGGAATTAATTTCACGAATCTCCTGTAACAATGCGCTGCAATTCTGCAAGCGCTTTATGAAATTTTTAACTTTCCTGTAAAAGTAAACATCACAAGGTTGCACCAAAGAAGTGCATTTTGGAGGTATGACTTTTAGAGACCAAGTTGGCACATTTCCGTCATCTTGAAAAATTGCATCATATATCTCCGGATTCGTTTGACCTCCCCAAGAGTCAATGAGAAGTAAATATTTTTTCTCCCCGATGTAAGATTTTAAATATTTCCGGAGAAAATCCATGTATAAAACTGTTGTTAATTTTCCGGACCCCGATGGTGTTACGACAACGTTCATATAAGTATTGGCATATCCATCTATTAATTTGTGAATACGAGGTCTTGTAACCATATGAAGACATGTGGGAGCAGTTTTCCGGATAATGTTACTGAATATTGTATGGTGTACGAATGCGTCACTTTATTCAAATTCGACTTTTTCACGAAAACTGTATTGCTCCCTTTTTCACTGAGAGTCCTGTTAAAAACAGATTGATATTGGCATCATGAAACAATAGTATTTTTAATGTTAAACAATATTCGAAAGTGTATGTAAATATTTTTTTCTATAATTAAATTTGAATTGATATATTTTACATCGGTAAAAACATTTTGTGCGCATAAAACATGTATTTACCAGTTAGGTCAGTATTTATCACATAATGCACATGGTATTAAACGGCACGTCGGGCGACGAAAGGTCTCCGAAGACGCCTGGATGTACTCCATTGACGCCGCTTCGTTTTTCGAAACCAGTTTCGTGATCTTGCGTTGTGAAATTCTGTGCTTCTGTTTAAACTCTGTGACCCATCGACCAGACGCCTTGAATTTGAAATCGAGGAATTGTGCAGCTGCAGCAAATGCCCATTGCTGTAAATTTCTTGTCGTGACTTGCTAATATTGCTGTCTTGCTTCCACAAAACGGTCGTAGGTCCACGAATTTATCGCCTCAGATTTATCCATTCGCGTACCACCACTTTTAATATCTTTCTCCCATTGTGAAAGATATAAGATATTCTTTTCCCTTCAATTGGCGCCATCCTTTTTTTTTTTTTTTTTTTTTTTTTTTGCAATGTCGCCAAGGACTATGTGGGGTGCGCTTTAGCAATATCCACGACTTTGACTTTGTAGGCAATGGGAACCATGTCACTTTTAAATCTTTTCGGTGATGGTTTATATTCGTCTGGAAACGAATCACTTTGTGGCTCCTCGAACTGTTCGACGTTCTCCTCACATTCTTCGCAATCCTCATGAGCGTGAATTAATTACTCTTCAGTTACGAATGTTTTTTCACCCAAAAGTTCCAGTGTGTTATTATAAAGTTCTCGGGCCAATAACATAGCATCGCGAGAGATTTCTTCCGAAGATGTCGATGCAATGAAATTATTTTCCGTCAAAAGCTTTTCATAATACACCACTGCGTCCTTCAATCGTAATTCTGATAGATCACTATGAATGGATTCTTCAGGAATTTCTTCTCCTACTCCAGATGAGCCAGCAACTTCTTCAGTCGACGTGTTTAACCTCGTATCGGAATAACACGTTGAAATTTGAAACAGGCACGTCTGTTCACGACGAAATCGAAAAACAAACTGCCGTTTACTTCTCACAGCTGGCTGACAGTCCTATGCGCAGATGACTGTTCCAATCCCAAGGGGGACCTTACAA
Source organism: Schistocerca americana (assembly GCF_021461395.2). NCBI lineage: Eukaryota > Metazoa > Arthropoda > Insecta > Orthoptera > Acrididae > Schistocerca > Schistocerca americana. Next base: position 42,685,406 of record NC_060120.1, read on the forward strand.
ACCCCCTATAAACCTTGAAACCCCATAAAACGAAATAAAACAACGAGCACGAATATTTTTCAGTGAATGAAAAACTTTACGTTCTTGAGCTAAAATAATGTTTAAAAAATAATGTAGGTTTGAGAAACTTTCTGAATAATTAGTGGAATAACCAAAGAAGACAAGACATGGACAAGAAGCAAAAACTTTGAGGTTCGCCGATGACATTGTAATTCTGTCAGAGACAGCAAAGGACTTGGAAGAGCAGTTGAACGGAATGGACAGTGTCTTGAAAGGAGGATATAAGATGAACATCAACAAAAGCAAAACGAGGATAATGGAATGTAGTCAAATTAAGTCGGGTGATGCTGAGGGAATTAGATTAGGAAATGAGACACTTAAAGTAGTAAAGGAGTTTTGCTATTTAGGGAGTAAAATAACTGATGATGGTCGAAGTAGAGAGGATATAAAATGTAGACTGGCAATGGCAAGGAAAGCGTTTCTCAAGAAGAGAAATTTGTTGACATCGAGTATAGATTTAAGTGTCAGGAAGTCGTTTCTGAAAGTATTTGTATGGAGTGTAGCCATGTATGGAAGTGAAACATGGACGATAACTAGTTTGGACAAGAAGAGAATAGAAGCTTTCGAAATGTGGTGCTACAGAAGAATGCTGAAGATAAGGTGGGTAGATCACGTAACTAATGAGGAGGTAGTGAATAGGATTGGGGAGAAGAGAAGTTTGTGGCACAACTTGACTAGAAGAAGGGATCGGTTGGTAGGACATGTTTTGAGGCATCAAGGGATCACAAATTTAGCATTGGAGGGCACCGTGGAGGGTAAAAATCGTAGAGGGAGGCCAAGAGATGAATACACTAAGCAGAGTCAGAAGGATGTAGGTTGCAGTAGGTACTGGGAGATGAAGAAGCTTGCACAGGATAGAGTAGCATGGAGAGCTGCATCAAATCAGCTCAGGACTGAAGACCACAACAACAACAACCAAAGATAGTAAAAAATAAGAAAAAAAGAAATAAAGTGCCAGAGGAGGAATCGAGTCCGAACCCTAACCTTCTAGCCCAGACGGCGCCTCGGCAATGGACTAGCATTATACACTTATAAGAAACGTAAGAAACTTTGGATCGATTTTTCTCGGGATTTTCCTTGTAGTGCGTCCTAATATTTTAGCCACGTGTGGTGTTAGGGGTCCTCTTTCCCCACACAAAATTTAGGACGAATCCCCGACCCCACAGTCGTGCCGTCTCCTTGTTAGGCAATTCCAGCGGGATTACGCGACGCCTCACACATCCATAACAGCTACAGAGTGGCTCCGGGAACTCTCTACAGAGTTTAAAGACCTCCGCTGTCCACCAAACTCCCCAGACATGAAATTATTGAGCATATCTGGGATGCCTTGCAACGTGCTATTCGGAAGAGATCTCCACCCCCTCGTAATCTTAAGGATTTATGGACAGCTCCGCAGGAGTCGTGGTGTCAGTACCCTCCAGCACCACTTCAGACATTATTCGAGCCCATGCCACGTCGTGTTGTGGAACTTCTGGGTGCTCGCGGGGGCCGTACACGATATTAGGCAGGTGTACCAGTTTCTTTGGTTCTCAAGTGTAATACTACTACGCCAGAAAGTCGTCAAGCCATAGTGTTGCACATGCGAAGGTGAGGCAGGGGAAGGGTCGCCAGTTTAAAAACAGTTTTGTGTACAAAACACGATCTGATCACGTATTTTTGTTGTAATGGCTGGATTCGGCAGCATTATCCCATCTTCAGTTCTAAAATAGGGAGAAGGTAATTGATATCATTGAAATTAGCTAATGCGAGTCTCCAAAAGCTAATTCGGCCAAAACCGGTCGTGGATGTACACTGTGCTTCGTTCAGGAGTATAGTTCTCTTCTGATGACGTATGGCGCCTTTCTGTTGACAATAATATGCTATGAGACTCTTTGGAAACTGGGTAATCGAAACCCTAAACGGATCCTAAATGACATTGTATATGACGCTCTTCCGCGTTCGGGTACACTGAAAGTGAGCCACCGAGGCCGCGGAGATTGCCTGCGGAATATTGGCACCTGCTGGGGAGGTGATTGCGCCACCTGTGCTCTTGAGCGGGCGCGCTGCCGCTCGAGCGTGCGCCCCACCCCGGCGGGCGATGGAATTCTGGAGGCGCGCGGGCCGTATTCCCGCCTCTGCCGCGCACTCGAGCGTACATAGCGCCATCTCCTCGCGAAGCGGATTCCTCGCCGACATTACCCGAGGTGGAGCCGCGCGCCGCGTGTGAACCACTCCAGGCGCAGGCGACGTCGCGCCACCTATCTGCATCTGCTGGCAAGCGCAACCTGGAGGCAAGGCCGGTCACAAAACCTCTTAAGATCACGTTCATCGTTACGGACTGTGGGAACCGTAAGGTGATGACTATTTCTCTCTTCTTAATATACACTCCTGGAAATGGAAAAAAGAACACATTGCCACCGGTGTGTCAGACCCACCATACTTGCTCCGGACACTGCGAGAGGGCTGTACAAGCAATGATCACACGCACGGCACAGCAGACACACCAGGAACCGCGGTGTTGGCCGTCGAATGGCGCTAGCTGCGCAGCATTTGTGCACCGCCGCCGTCAGTGTCAGCCAGTTTGCCGTGGCATACGGAGCTCCATCGCAGTCTTTAACACTGGTAGCATGCCGCGACAGCGTGGACGTGAACCGTATGTGCAGTTGACGGACTTTGAGCGAGGGCGTATAGTGGGCATGCGGGAGGCCGGGTGGACGTACCGCCGAATTGCTCAACACGTGGGGCGTGAGGTCTCCACAGTACATCGATGTTGTCGCCAGTGGTCGGCGGAAGGTGCACGTGCCCGTCGACCTGGGACCGGACCGCAGCGACGCACGGATGCACGCCAAGACCGTAGGATCCTACGCAGTGCCGTAGGGGACCGCACCGCCACTTCCCAGCAAATTAGGGACACTGTTGCTCCTGGGGTATCGGCGAGGACCATTCGCAACCGTCTCCATGAAGCTGGGCTACGGTCCCGCACACCGTTAGGCCGTCTTCCGCTCACGCCCCAACATCGTGCAGCCCGCCTCCAGTGGTGTCGCGACAGGCGTGAATGGAGGGACGAATGGAGACGTGTCGTCTTCAGCGATGAGAGTCGCTTCTGCCTTGGTGCCAATGATGGTCGTATGCGTGTTTGGCGCCGTGCAGGTGAGCGCCACAATCAGGACTGCATACGACCGAGGCACACAGGGCCAACACCCGGCGTCATGGTGTGGGGAGCGATCTCCTACACTGGCCGTACACCACTGGTGATCGTCGAGGGGACACTGAATAGTGCACGGTACATCCAAACCGTCATCGAACCCATCGTTCTACCATTCCTAGACCGGCAAGGGAACTTGCTGTTCCAACAGAACAATGCACGTCCGCATGTATCCCGTGCCACCCAACGTGCTCTAGAAGGTGTAAGTCAACTACCCTGGCCAGCAAGATCTCCGGATCTGTCCCCCATTGAGCATGTTTGGGACTGGATGAAGCGTCGTCTCACGCGGTCTGCACGTCCAGCACAAACGCTGGTCCAACTGAGGCGCCAGGTGGAAATGGCATGGCAAGCCGTTCCACAGGACTACATCCAGCATCTCTACGATCGTCTCCATGGGAGAATAGCAGCCTGCATTGCTGCGAAAGGTGGATATACACTGTACTAGTGCCGACATTGTGCATGCTCTGTTGCCTGTGTCTATGTGCCTGTGGTTCTGTCAGTGTGATCATGTGATGTATCTGACCCCAGGAATGTGTCAATAAAGTTTCCCCTTCCTGGGACAATGAATTCACGGTGTTCTTATTTCAATTTCCAGGAGTGTATATTAATGACTTGCCTTTCTATATTCATGAAGACGCAAAGTTAGTCCTCTCTGCTGATGATACAAGTATAGTAATCACACCTGAAAAACAAGAATTAACTGATGAAATTGTCAGTATTGTATTTCAGAAAATTACTAAGTGGTTCCTTGTAAACGGACTCTCACTGAATTTTGATAAGACACATTACATACAGTCCCGTACAGTAAATGGTAAGACGCCATTAATAAATATAAACCTTAATCAGAAGCAGATAGCTAAGGTAGAATATTCCAAATTTTTAGGTGTGTCCATTGATGAGAGATTAAATTGGAAGAAACACATTGATGATCTGCTGAAACGTTTGAGTTCAGCTACTTATGCAATAAGGGTCATTGCAAATTTTGGTGATGAACATCTTAGTAAATTAGCTTATTACGCCTATTTTCACTCATTGCTTGCATATGGCATCATATTTTGGGGTAATTCATCACTGAAGAATAAAGTATTCATTGCACAAAAGCGTGTAATCAGAATAATAGCTGGAGTCCACCCAAGATCATCCTGCAGACATTTATTTAAGGATGTAGGGATATTCACAGTAGCTTCTCAGTATATATATACTCTCTTATGAAATTTGTTTTTAACAGCCAAACCCAATTCAAAAGTAATAGCAGTGTGCATAGCTACAATACTAGGAGAAAGGATGATCTTCACTATTCAAGATTAAATCTAACTTTGGCACATAAAGGGGTGAATCACACTGCCACTAAAGTCTTTGGTCACTTATCAAATATTATCAAAAGTCTGACAGATAACCAACAAGTATTTAAGAAGAAATTATAAGAATTTGTGAATGACAACTCCTTCTACTCCATAGAGGAATTATTAGATATAAATTAAGAAAAAATTTGTAAAAAGATTATAAAAAATAAAAATAAAAAAGTTGTTATATTAACTTAATTATGTTGTTAAATTAACTTAATTATGTTGTTAAATTAACTTAATTATGTCATGTATTAGAAAATTTGACTCGTTCCACATCATTACGAAATATCATATTCATGATCCGGAACTAGTATTAATCTAATCTAATCTAATCTCTCTCTCTCTCTCTTCCTTTGTCTCTTATTCTTACTGGATCGTCTGATTAGATACGATCCTCCATGGCCTCCTCTCCCATGCTATCCTCTTCATCTCAGAGTAACACTTCCACCTTGCGTTCTCTATTATTTGTTTGATACATTCTAATCTTTGTTCTGCCCAACAGTTGGTACCCTATACAGCACCCACAAGTACCGTGAAAGCTATTCTTTGATGTCTCAACACACATCCCATCATCAATGCCGGTTTGAGAACACTTTTCCACGCAAGAGTCTCATAACTTGGCGCTCCCCTACACCACAGCCCTCACCTTGTCTCTCGTACCCTTTCATTCACTCCTAGGGACTAAGAGGGCTGATCAACAAAGAATCAGATTATTTTTCAGAGATATGTTTCACTTCAATGTTTACATGAACTTTTTCAAAAGTACTCCCCTTCTACTTGATGCACTTTTTATAGCTTTTCTGCCTGTCCGCAAACACATGATGCAGGTCATTATCGGTCCTCGAGAATCGCTCTGTCTTGAGCACTGCTTCAGAGTTCTCAAATCGAATGCCCCAAAGTTTTGCCTTTAGTGATGGAAAAAAAAAGAAAAAGAAAAATACAGTGCAGGATCGGGGCTAAAAGGCGGATGCAACACACAGAAATGTTGAACGGAGCCAAAGATGGCATGACCTGACTTTTGATGTGAGGGTACGAATTGTGATGCTGAAGCCACCACCCAGTTCGAAATAGATCTGGTCGTTTCCCTGCTATAAGCTTCCTCAGTTTAGCCAATAACGACGTGTAGTATGCTGCTGTAACAATAGTGCGAGGGGAAGTGTATGCTGCTATAAGCTTCCTTAGTTTAGCCGATTACGACGTGAAGTGCGCTTCTGTAACAGTAGTGCGAGGGGAACTGGATGCTGATAAATCATTCAGCAACATTTAAAAACATGTGATCACAATCATTTCCACTGCAGATGGAATAACTTTTGCCTGTTTTGGTTTTAGAGAACCTGTAAAATTTCGATCTGTGCTGGCTCGTTTACCTTGAGGATCACAATGATTTAACTATGAGTCACTATCGGTGATAACTACAGAAACGCATCCGTTCATCAGAAAAGAAATGCGGGACCTCACGGTTTGTCTCCATTCGCACGCCGTTTTGTGGAGCCGTCAACAGTGGTGGTAAACACCGGGCACAAACACGAATCATGTGGAGAGATCGTTCGTAATCATAAAGACACTGCCATATGACATCCTCAACATTTCACTTACATTACATAATGTTAACCGGCTCTCCTCACTGACAATCACAGCAGCAGTGTTGATGATGACTTCAGTCACAACAGAAGCGGAAACAGCAGGTGCATCTTGCTTAACAAGTCGGCTTTCTTTGGACTCCGTGAACCAGCTGAACACTGTTGCACGAGGTAATGCATCTTCACGGTACGCTTGTTGCAGCTTTTCGTAGGTTCCAGTGACTGTATTGTTCAAACGAATATAGTATATTATTGCGCCATACTGATCCTCTTGCGTTACCTCCATTGTTTCATATGCGAAGCCGCGCGGGATTAACCGAGCGGTCTAAGGCTCTGCAGTCATGGATTGTGCGGCTGGTCCCGGCGGAGGTTCGAGTCCTCCCTCGGGCATGGGTGTGTGTGTGTTTGTCCTTAGGATAATTTAGGTTCAGTAGATTGTAGGCTTAAGGACTGATGACCTTAGCAGTTAAGTCCCATACGATTTCACACACATTTGAACATTTGATATGCGAAATGCAAAGAGCGTCAACAAAATCAAGCATTACTATCAGCCTAGCAATACGTGAGTGCTGCCCCCTGTGGATATTATACATAAAAACCCGCTGTTTTCAAATATTCGTGCTGCAGATGGGACACTATCACGGAAGCTACAGGATAAAACTCAACCTCAGACTTTGTTGACAGCCCTCGTAGTTGTGATACGCTCTGTTCACAAATCTTTCACTTGAGTGCCCGTCTTAGTTTGACGCTCCAAGTGGCCGTTACTAATTATATGAAGTCTTCAAAATAAATCTTACTCATGTGGCACCTCGGCGTGACACCCCAAACGGCGGCTTGAGTGGTTTGGGCCCTAAACCGGCCCTGCCTATCATTATGTCGCTTATTCTTACCACTGTTTACCACATTTTCCTCTCCTCGCCGAATCTGCGGAGAAATTCATTTCTTATTTTCATCAGACCTCATATTTTTTCAACTTTCTTCTGTAGCGGCACATCTCAAACATTTCGATTCTCTTCTTTTCTGTGTTGTCTTTACATATGATCAGAATGTCTGTGGGATTTGTGACAAACCACTCGATAATATTCTGCTAGGGCAGTCAACGAACGATTCTTTGATCGACGTGCACTCCGCTTCGCCTTTCGTAACCATTTCCTTTCCCCCACTCGTACCCCTTACCATCTGATGAACTTCTTAATCCACTCAAACAATTAGAATACCTTCGCCAGCCCAATGTCCCAGCAAAATCTCATCACAACACTGTACCATCGTCCCTAAGAACCTCTCACCAGGTCGCACCTCCATTGTACCTCCACACACACCAGTGTCCCTTCCGCGGCTAAATTTAACCATCTTCCCGTCTCAGACTATGAAATCTCGCCACGCGTCAAGCACTGCCCATTAATTATCGGTCGTTGGTTTGTAGGTGTGGGCTGGTGCCCGATAGCGTCCCAAATGTGTTACATCGGGTTTACATTAGGTGCATCTGGTGGGCAAAATATCGACGTGACTTCACTGTGATGCACCTCAAATCACTATAGCACGATTCCAGCTTTGTGAGAGGACATTTACACTGCTGGAAGATAACAATCGACCGTGGGGAAGACGTCAAACACGGAGGGATGAAGGTATTCCCAAACAATGTTCAAGTAATCCACAGCTGTCTTAGTGCCTCGCATTACTCCAAATGCCCCACAGAAATACAGGTAAATGTTGACCACAGCATAAAACTGCCACCACCGGCCTGCGTCCTTGGTCTGGTACAAGTTTCGAGCAGTCGTTCGCTTCGTTGAGGGCATACCTGGACATGACCGTCCATCTGGTGTAACAAGAAACGTGGTTCGTCCTACCTGGCGACACGTTTCTATTGATCCATGATCCAATATCGATGACCCCGTACCCACTGCATTCATAACTGCCGATGTCGTTCGGTCAAAAAGGGAACACATAGGAGTTGTCTTCTGCGAAGCCTTATGTTCAACAGTGTGTGCCGAACGTTGGGCCTGGATGCACTAGTGTTTGCATCAGCACTGAAGTCGTTCGTCAGGTCAGGCTGGTGTTGGCAGACGTCCCGTATTTCCCGGGACGTCCCGTATATCCTGCATAATTTGAAATGTTCTTCAGGGACAAGATCTGTCCCGTATTTCAAGATTGTTTCATTATTACTGCGCATCCCTTAGCGCTGCAGCTGGCAAGTACCTATTATCTAGGCACATTGTAATGTTGTTACTTTAATTTGCTATGAAAGCGGTACTGATAGACAATAAAAGCAGGTTAAAGCTGTGAGCTGTCTGGGGAAGTTAACCTTGCATTACTGAGCAACTGTTTCACCAGGTATGCAGTCTAGCGTACCAAATTCCCAACCAGACTAACATTAATTATAATCTTTTAATAGTCATACGACAACCTGTGATATGTATATAAAAAAAGATAATTTAAATAAAAAGAAATAAATCAGTTTGTATTTGGAAATTTATTTTAACATTGATCATTGAAATTTCAGCATATTAAACTCGATTCATAACTAAGCTGCTGCCGTATTTAGGATTGTGAAAATGTGAGATTGTAATCTTACGGAACACATCAAATATGGGGCCAAGATTGGGAGACTGCATACAACACTGCATTCATAAAATAACACACGAAGAACGTTGAAACATATGCAAGAGCAAATTAACCACAACCAACCGATTCAGTTTTCACCCAAAGAAATTACGTTCGTAGCACAATCCAGTCCGTCATGTAATTACCACACACTGGTATACTAAATCCATATTAACTCTCTGTGAAATCTTCCCGAAAAGAATAGCTGAGGGCTACTTTGATGATTACACCACATGCTTCACGTGGTGAACTTGGTTTACACAAAGAGTGTAACTCCACAATAATTTTGATAATTAAAATAAATTAGATCGAAAAGCAGTTTACAAAAGAAAAACCTCGAACTGGTTACTATCGTCTTACTATTAATCTGATGGGTCAAACAGTTATATAAGCATGTGGTACTGGTCTCGCAAAGTACACCCCACGTGGGTTGAACATAAAGAAAAGTTGCTATATTGAAAAATATTGTCAAGACGAGACGTTATAATCACAAAAGCATTCGCATTTAAGATTGATGATCTTAGTTAGAGTTACTGATCAACACGTGGTTCCACTTTACTCACAAAGTAGTGACAAAGCAACTACCGGAAGATATTCTGAACTTCACACGCGAATTACACTGCACTGCAATTTACGATAACATTAGATATTTTAGAGATAAACCTGAAATAAAGGTGGTTAAATTTTCAGTTAGGCTGAACTTAAGAAATCCATTGTCCTGCGGACTTAGCAGACACGCGCTCAGCCGGAGATCTTACCACTTCAGACGCTCGCCCCGGACGGACTGACCTGCGCTCCTACCGAGCGTGCTTCCCAAATACAAACGGAAGTGACCAGAGAGGCAGCTTCCTATACCAACATGACAACGGACAGACAGGACCATACTAAGCATAGAAACCTCTCTGCTTTTAGAAAGCGTAGCTACCTGTTCCGACGTTGGTCCTACTGTTCTCTAGCAGACAGGCTTGTCTGCTACCCTCAAGCATGCAACTACAAATACATTTGCTCATTCATCCTCTCACACAGAAGGGAAGGGGGATGACAGTATCTTATCATATACAGTATATAAAAGAAAGCGGATGTAGGTTCCGTATGAGACTGTGTGACATGAATTACATATAAGAATTACATATAAACTGTGCTTTAAAGTGTAGCAGTGTGACAGATCGTTCTTGCTTATGTGTAAAAATAATAGTTCCACTGCTCAGTCTCCTCCCAGACAGTCAGAAACGCCACAGTAAATTTAGAAGAGGAATTTATGCGTAAATGACAACAGATTTAAGAAATTAACATGAAAGGAATCCAACAGCGACCTTTCAACATACCGCATGAAGATACGACTAGCTCGGCTATAAGTCTACGATTGCGCCGGACGGGGCCGATATCAACCGATTCACACCCTCTCGCGCAGCGCCGCGCATCTCTGTTAGCTTCTGTCTGTTTTACATTCCTCTATATATTTATTATCGACCTCACTTTCTCTCTATATAAAATCGTGGTTAACTTTCTCGTTCGTTTGCTAATTCGATGAAATGCTGCGTCAGCCGGTGTTAAAATACTGGAAGGATTTTTGAGTTCCATTTTTCATTGTCATTCTAGTTTAAAACTTCGATCATGGTTTTGCGAGAACTGCTGAGGGTTGTACGAGTTATGCTTGTGAATTATTTCTAGAGCTATAGACAAAATGAGCGACTTAGGTGACAGTGACACAGATAATTCGTCTATAGGTGGTGGAATAGCTCCTTAGAAAGCCAAAAGGCTTAAGACAAGTCAAAGTGAACTCGTACAAGGCGTACTGTAAGATTCCTCCTGTGCTCATGGAGGCGTTGGTGATGTAAAACGTCATGCATCAACCAAATATAACATAACTGTTGTCAACAATCGAAAATCAAGTACCTTGTACAAATATTTCTCGAGGCATGAACCATCTGCTTCAGAGATGGACGAGAATGCTTCTGGAGAACTCACATCTGTTTATTACATGGTAAAGCATTCTCTTAGGTACAGTAGTATGGATTGTCCACACAAATTATTACCTTATATCTGCAGTGATTCAAAAATCGTTCGAGGTTTTGCTGCCGAAGAACAAAAGCGGAAGCAATTGCAATGTCAAGTATCAGCCAAAGAATGTATTAAACTATTTTAAACATCATCCTAAAAATATTATTATTTTCTATAGCGACAGATGCAAGTAATAAAAAATATGTAGAAATGTTTCAAGTATGCTCACGATTCTTTGATTGTGATACTAGATTTTGCAGAACGTAACGATGAACATGCATATCAGTTTTCGAAGTTATTAATAGACACATTGGAGAAGAATGGATTGCCTTTAAATAAAGATTAGTCATTCGCCGATGATAACATTAATGTGAACTTCGGCAGAACCCGTTCCATTTATACAAATCCTTTAGATGAAAATCGTAACTGACAAAGCTTATTCTGCACAGTGGTAGAAAATACAGTACTACAAAACTGAACGTCGATGTGGAAAGTTTGATACTGAAAATATGCAACCACTTCAGTAGATCTACGAAACGAAGAGCGGACTAGCAAATGCAATTTGAACTAATTAGTTGCAAAGAGAAGAAATAATAAAACATGTTGCCACGAGATTCTTACCTCTTGGTCCTGCTGACGAAAGAGCATTAAAAATATAGACTGCATTAAAATCTCATTTTTTGGAACTCCGCAAAGGAAGTCCTCGGCTACTAGGAAAGATAATCACTTGTGAAGAAGAACAGAAAAAAAACTCTAGCGTATTGGGTCGTTTCTGCGTAATGTAATGTTTTCGGGAGAAACAACAATGAACGAGTTTGGATCAGATTCTCTGTCAGTTGTTGAGATGCATGCTGAAATGCTCGGGATTCGCAAAAAGATTGAGCAAACAATAAAATATAGCTTTTTCAGCAGTAAGATATGAGATAAAGGGGATGAATTAAGCACTACCGCAGAACAAACTATTCGGAAATATTTTCTACAGTTCTAAACCAGTTTTGTAGGATTCTGTTACCACGATATAATTTCTCAGAAAACCACATCCTTTCCAAGATGGTGTTTTAGCTAACAGTCAGGCAGTCGTAAAGGGAAATAACAGTCATCATATTCTTTCACTTTTATTATTATCATACTGTGAGACAGTAAACGACGCATCACGAAGACATTACATGAATGGGACGGATATCGATGGATGTGGTGTACATATACAGACAAACAAATGATTACAGTTCCAGAAAAAACTGGGTGATTTATCCAAGAGCTTTAGAAACTGAGCAAGTCAATAAAGTCTTCGTCGACACTTGACCATTCTGCAAGAAATTATTCGACTTGGCACTGATTAACAGAGTCTTTGACTACCCTCCCGACGGACAGCGTGCCAAACTCTGTCCCATTGGCGCATTAGATCATCCAGATTACGAGATGATTGAGGGGCCCTGTCCACAGTGGCCCAAACGTTCTCAGTTCGGGAGAGATCCGGCGACCTTGCTGACCTAGGTATGGTTAGAGGCATGCCGTAGGGCGGACGACAGTTAGGTTGGCATTCCACCGATGTCTGGGGCGTCTCCAGACACATCTTCGCTGGGCATCACGGATCAATTCGAAGCAATACTCGTCACTGAAGATTACTCCAGTCAGTCCAGGCCGAAGATGTGTCTGAATATGCCCCGTGCAACGGTGGATACCAGATGAGCTATCGCAAAGCAGAAACTGTCTGGTTGTCATTCGCAGCTCCCTTACAGCACAGCTGTACGTGGACGATACTCTACGCCCCGTTTCGTTGCCACTCTTGGCAAGTCAACCTACTCTTCCATTTCAGCAAGATAAAGCGCGCTTGTAAACAGTGAGAGTTTCTACTGCTTATCTTCGTGCTCGCCAAACTGCACTTTGGTCAGTAAGGTATCCGGATCTCTCCCCAACTGAGAACGTTTGGTGCACTATGGGAGGGTCCTCCAACCATCTCGGGATTCTGACGATCTGACGCGCCTATTGGACAGAATTTGGAACGACGTTCCTCAGTAGGACATCCAACAACCCTACAAGAGAATGCCAAACCGAGTAACTGCTTGTATGAGGGCCAGAGGTGGACCAATGAGTCACTGACTTGCTCAGTTTGTGCAGCTCTTGAATGAAGCTCTTGAATGAATCATCCCATTTTTCTGAAACTATAATCATTTGTTTGGCTGTGGACCGCCCACGTCGTTCTACATTGTGTTCCTTTTTTTTTTTTTTTTTTTTTTTTTTTTTTTTTTTTTTTTTTTTTTTTTTTACAAGTTGTGTTTTCTGTTTTTGTGATCCGCCTTACACCTTCCCGATCGTAATTTTCTCAGTCTGTCTGAAATCTGTATACCTTTCTATGTGACACTTATGCTGTAAATTTGTCGTTCTTAAGTGAAGTAGCAATTTTACCTTTGTTCTCTGCATCTCTTACCTGGACTCCAACCGCTTTAAGATCTTACTGAATTTCCTAGATTCATTGTCCTCCTGGGCCGGCCGGTGTGGCCGAGCGGTTCTAGGCGCTTCAGTCTGGAACCGCGCGACCTCTACGGTCGCAGGTTCGAATCCTGCCTCGGGCATGGATGTGTGTGATATCCCTAGGTTAGTAAGGCTTAATTAATTCTAAGTTCTAGAGGACTGATGACCTCAGATTTAAGTCCCATAGTGCTCAGAGCTATTTGAACCAGTTTGAACCATTGTCCTCCTGTCTTCTTTCTGACTCTTGTAATTCATCACAAGTACTTGTAAAATTCTGTTTCCTTGCATTGCGTCAGTCTCTTAATACACGTCTTCAATGGGGAGAATTTTCCAGAATTCTTCGAGCCGGTATTTTTTATTTACACAAGATTTCGCAATTCTTCTTTTAGTTTTCGGAAGTTGACCAGTTCTTCTGCCACTTTTTAATTGGAATACGGTTTCACAATCATGAATGGCTTTCGGGAGGGTTACGGTTTAATAGTGTTCGGTCTTAGCGTCTACTGACAAGCATTTCTTCTTACATGTTGACCCGTCAGATATAGAGCTAGTTTAATTTCCTTTGACCTATTTATCCATGTTTCTTTACCACTTACACTGTACTTGACAATTTGTCCAATATATTTAAACTTTATAACTATGCTAATTAGCCGTGCGGGATTAGCCGAGCGGTCTCAGGCGCTACAGTCGTGGACTGTGCGGCTGGTTCCGGCGGAGGTTCGAGTCCTGCCTCGGGCATGCGTGTGTGTGTTTGTCCTTCGGATAATTTAGGTTAAGTAGTGTGTAAGCTTAGGGACTGATGACCTTAGCAGTTAAGTCCCATAAGATTTCACACACATTTGAACATTTTTGAATTATGCTAATTTTTTGATTATTTGTAAGGACTTTACTTATTCGCAGGAGTTTCGTGGGTCTAATTTCAGTTTTCTCAAAGGATACTTGTAGTCCTGTTTTTATGGGGATTTTTGGAAACTGGTGATCTGGGTACGAATGTCTACCATGTCGGTGGCTAAGAGAGCTAAATCATTTGCAAAGCCAGGCAGCTTGTTCTTGTTCAGAGTTTTCCTACAATTTTGATTTAAGGTGGGTTTTCCTGTTTCCAAATATTCATGAAATAATAGACGGCTACACTGAAAAGCATTGGTATTAGTCGATCATCTTCTCTAAGACCCCTTTTTAGTGTGAATCCTTTTAAAATTTCTACCCTGAACTTTACTTACGGATTAGTGTTGGTTAAGATTTCTCTTATTATTCTTGAGGTTATTTTTGTTCTGTCTTTTTAACTACAAAAATGGGTGGTCTTTTTCACCAGACTGGTTTCGCGTTATTGAGGTAAAGCATCATCAGAAGTCTGTAATTAAGTTATTTACATTTTGATTTGCTTTAAGGTCGAAAAATAGTTCGATCTTGAAGTAAATCAAGATGTAAATAAATTAATTACAGGCCACTGACCACATCAAAAAGTGAAACGCGTCTATTGAAAAAAATCAAGCATTTTTGTAGCTGCAGCGACAGAAAAACGTACCTTCAAGAATTGGAAAGCAGCTACGGACAATATGGCCTCAAAAATCTCTGCCAGGCACTTAAATGTGATTTGCAGAGTATCCATGTAGATGTAGAATATGAAGAGTCTCTGAAGGTTCTTATTAATTTGGGGTAAAGACTGTAAGATCTCAGTATTTTTGAAAGTGTGAATCTGTGGCGACTACGATATGCTTTTTAGAAATCTGTGAAAGAGAAAAAGAGATGTTTATTTTTGTACTTGTAATATTCCATTATCATTTCAGACTGAGAGTTTAGTTGGACAGCTTCTTTATGGATGAAATCGTCCTTAGTATTCTCCAACTTGAGATACCAGAGTGTTTATTATAGGGAGAAAATTTTTGTGTGTGCATCCCAGAAGGATTATTCATCTGTAACTATATGGGTTGGTTTTATTGTCTTTTTTGAATAACGGATAGATTATTCCTGCAGTCCAATGCTCTGGAACGTTCTCTATGGTACACATTTCGACTAGATGTTAACGCAGATGCATAACTGCAGGTTTTGCAGTGTTTTCCCTGCCTCAACTTCTGTGTGCGAGCTTTAACTCGCCGGTGTCTGGAGCATTCATTAGATTAGGGTTGATTCGTAATTTAAATTTTTTTTAATGTACCAGCGGCGATCGCAGATTTTTCTTAATGTGTGCTAACTTTTTATCTCTCAGCATTAATGTTGGGGTTTCATACTTTTTAAGATAGCTGACGAAAGTTTTGTAATAATCTCGCGATTGATTTTTCTTGAAATTACCGTCCATTATTCCTGGTGTGTTTTTAAGATGTTCACTTTTGTTTTTGTGTGTTGATTTATGGTTCGAATTTCGTTGTTTAACATGTTCTAAATAAGGTCCTTCTCACTTCTCGCCTTGATGGTTTATCCAAGCTTGTGGTTTTTCTGTACCGCCTGGTCACATTCTTCATTCTACAAGCCACATCTCTTCCTGGGATTTGTTGAACCCAATTCTTCTGCTATCAAATTTAATTTCACAGTCAGTTATTGCAGCGATATGATGGACACTTACGCATAGTTCCTGTAGTACTACACGTCTTTTATGAATTAGTTTCTTCGGACCTTCTCCCATTTTATTTGGAAGTTTCATATTTACCACATGGGCTAATTTCGTTTTTATTTTTACAACGGAAGTGTTAGACACCATATCAGTTGCCCTTAGGATGTTGCAGATTTCATGATGGTGAAATGTATCCACGGACGCTTCGTGTAGCCTCTATTCGCCTTTTGTGGCGTCGGGATGTTGCCAGGTTTCCAGTTTATTAGTTTCCCTTCTAAATCATGATGGTTTTGAATTACGTTTCTGGTTGCTACAAATTTCATTCAATCTTTGGCCTTGTGTTTGGCTGGATTGTGAACTAACCATTTTCTAATGTCATCTCACTATCTTATCACGAAGGAGAATTTTGATATTTAATGCACAGATATTGGTTAAAATTTGATCTAGGAGATCGCAGAACTTTTCTGTTTCTTATCTCTACTTTAGGCCGTTATTTTTCTTACTTAAGGGGGACTGTACGTTGATAATTGCATATTATTTGCTGGTTTCATAATTACAATTGTAAGACAGGGGGACTCAGATTTGGATTCTATGTGGGCAATTTGTCATGGATCGTTTTCCTTGTATTCCTTTATGAAATCGATATCCTTGTGACTGTATGGGGTGTTGATCAGTGTTTATAATTTCTTGAAGAGCCATGATTAGAATTCTGTTTTTGGTAATGATGTCAGTAATCATCTTCAATTCTTAATTTTCGAACATGGCTGTGATCAGCAACCATAATTAATTACAATGTCACAAATTTCCAGCCAACCGGTTGCAAATAAGATTTAAAATTCTTTAAATAGTTTTCAACGCCAACTAGGGGCGCCTTCTTCAGAAGAAACTGTTATCTTACATGTTGTTAAAAGGAAGTTTAAGCGATATGTTTTGACTAGACCGATGTCGCTCAAAGTTTAAGCGATATATTTTGACTAGACCGATGTCGCTCAAATTTCGTTTGAACCACATGTAAGGTAACAGTTTCTTCTGAAGAAGGCGCCCCTAGTTGGCGTTGAAAACTAAGTAAAGAATTTTAAATTCTATTTAGAACCGGTTGGCTGGAAATTTGTGACATTGCATCTTTAATTCCCCAGTATGAACCATAGTTAACGTTGTACATCGAGAAGAATGAGAACTGTTTTGGTTTAATTTTTTAGAGATTTTGTGTGTGTGTAGCTGGCTGATGGATTTTTAGACGCTCGGAACCGTCATAGTCTTCTGAATGAGAGCCCAAAAAATTCGAAACTGTTTTATGGCGACAGTCAGTGCAATTCTGCTTCAAAACATTTTCGAAGGTCGAATGTGAAAGGTGTCACGTTGAAGTAAGAATAAACACTAGAATTACGATTCTGAATGTTAGACTGTTAGACCGACGATGAAGGAAGACACCACGATATTGTGTAAAAGACTATACTAAAGACACCTTCCAGCCTTGAAACCTAATACCAATGGGGTCAAAAGAAAAAACAGGAGTTAGTTAATGGTAGCCAAAGGACAGAAGAAACGTGGAATCTGAGGAACCAATGCCAGATTCAGATCACGGCCCCACGATTGCCATTCGTGTGCTCCAAAGGTTGAAATGCCCTAGTGCGCCGAATCCCTGTGTAAAATACAAAAGCCGGCCGGTGTGGCCGTGCGGTTAAAGGCGCTTCAGTCTGGAACCGCGTGGCCGCTACGGTCGCAGGTTCGAATCCTGCCTCGGGCATGGATGTGTGTGATGTCCTTAGGTTTAATTAGTTCTAAGTTCTAGGCGACTGATGACCTCAGAAGTTAAGTCGCATAGCGCTCAGAGCCAACCATTTTTAAAATACAAAAAATGTAAAAACCGTCGAGACGAATAGACTTTCATCCGTTACAATATAGAAATAAATACTAACAAGGAGACGTCCAATACCCAGTAGCAGAGCATGCCCTCCAGCATAATTCTAGGGACCTAGGAACGTGCTACACCGTACGTGCCATGGCTTCTCCCACCCAACACCAGTCCCTCGGAACTGCGGAGATGGGAACTTGCACTCCTGCACATCCTTTCATCCCGCTTTCCCCCTGGACTGAACCTACGTTACTCTTCAGTCTTCTCCTTTCTCCCTCTCCTCTTTAGCCATTCACGCATCTTTTCTTCCTACATAGTTGTGTTTATCTTTATACTATATACCTCTTTACTTCTGTATGCATCATCTTTGGTTTGAAGCTGGCACAGTACTTACAGTAGAATATCTTTGGCTTCATTCTGACGACCATGCCTCAATCCTTACTACCCTCCATGCTTACCTTTCCCTGTTGCTTCATAACCTGGGTTGTGAGTAACTAAATCCACTTTCCCTTCTTCCCTTTTTTCCCCTCTCTCCTTCCTGATGAAGGAACAAAGTTCCGAAAGCTAGGAATGTAAATTTTCTGTTCTATTTTGCGTATCTATCGGGTGTACTGAGCTAAGTACTGGCCAGGCCCTCTATCTCTTTGTTAGTATTTGTTTCACATCTTTATATCAGATTTTCCATTAATCATTTACAATACAGAAATAGACAGATTTAGTCGCAAAGGGTAGGATTATTTCGGATGATAGGAATTTTTCAGTCGTTTTAAAGGCCTCTTGCTGGAGACATCTTAAAATATTGCATAGACAACGCTGCTTCAGCGCTTTAAAATTTGTTTCTAAAACTCTGTAACTGCGTTTTGTGGCCGTTGTTAATAGTCGAGGGAACGGCGCGCGCCGGGGAGAACATTTCGCTGTATTGTAGCACTTGGCGCGAAGCGGCGGTAGACAGCGCTGCAAGTTGCGAGCAGTTGTGGAGAGGCGTTTCTGTGCAACTTTTCTGGTGCAAGCAGTTCTGGCGCCTTTTATACATTGCTCATTAACAGTAACAGCTGCCCGTAAATGGAAATTTCTGCTTCAGTAAGGAAGCGCAGTGCGTACGCAGGCCTGAATGTAATCTCGTTAAGCCCAGATGGAGGGCGGGAGGGGCGCAGCCAGCGTTCCGCCGCCACGCCCCCCCACCCCCGCCCCCACGCCCCCACGTCCCCGGCCACGAGTCTCCAGGCTGCCTCTGACGCTGGGCGGGCCGCGAGTGCGTTTTGAATATTCACGTCGCAATTAAAACCCCAGACGCCTGCTCTGTCATTTAGATCACGTCCTCCGTCCCGAATGCAAACCGACATCGCAAATATTGGACAAACACGCTAACGACGCTCTATACGCTCTCCCAGAGTGTAAATATGAATCACTTCGATCGTGAGAGGCGTCAACAAACATTCGCGAAGTAAGATCGCGTCGTCTCAAGCATACCTCCTAAAATCACCAAATATTACGGGGTAGCTAGGAGGTTATTTAGAAGTAAAATCATCCTACGCATTTCAAGTTATTCAATATTGCATACTAACTCTTCAGCTTTTTGATCAGCTATGTATTATTCCCACTATCACATTGAGGCGAAACAAGCGCTTCATCTAGAATGAATTTTTCACTCTACAGCGGAGTGTGCACTGAAATGAAACTTCCTGGTAGATTAAAACTGTGTGCCGGACCGAGACTCAAACTCGAGACCTTTCTCTTTCGCGGGCAAGAGCTATAGCAGCTGAGCTACGCAAGCGTGACTCACGCCCCGTCCTCACAGCTTTAAGTCCGCCATTACCTCGTCTCCTACCTTCCAACCTTCACAGAAGCTCTCCTGCGAATCTTGCAGAACTAGCACTGCTGGAAGAAAGGATATTGCGGAGACATGGCTTAGCCACAGCCTGGGGGATGTTTCTAGAATGAAATTATCACTCTACAGCGGAGTGTGCGCTGATATGAAACTTCCTGGCATATTAAAATTGTGTGCCGGACCGAGACTCCAACTCGGGACCTCTGCCTTCCGCGGGTAAGTGCTCTACCAGCTGAGCTACCCAAGCACGACTCACGCCCCGTCCGACCCTAGAAACATCTCCCAGGCTGTGGCTAAGCCACGTCTCCGCAATATCCTTTCTTCCAGGAGTGCTAGCTTTGCAAGGTTCGCAGGAGAGCTTTTGTGAAGTTTGGAAGGTAGGAGACGAGGTACTGGCGGAATTACAGCTTTGAGGACGGGGCGTGAGTCGTGCTTGGGTAGCTCAGCTGGTAGAGCACTTGCCCATGAAAGGCAAAGGTCCCGAGTTCGAGTCTCGGTCCGGCACACAGTTTTAATCTGGCAGGAAGTTTCAAGCGCTGCATCATTTGAGAGATACGGAGGAGAGCGAGTGTGCCGGTACTTACTGCTACTGGCGCCACATCATTATAACGCGCCTGTGGATAGAACATTGCGCCATAATTTAAGAATTAAATCAAAAATTAAAGAAGCTCTTTCAAATTTTGTCAGCATATGCTCCAGTATATTAATGTTTAAATTGTCAGATCTCAGAGTGATCAGATGAATATCTTTCCCTAGGTACATTGTTTTAAATAAAAAACAACTGCCTCTAAATAATAAAACTATAAAACCAAAAATCGATCTAAATGTGCAAATGTATGTCAAAATTAACTGTTACAAGTTTCAACGTGATCGGAACAAAATTTTGGTCAGAATCCACGTTTTTACAAAAAATTAAAGATGGTAAATATTAGACTGAAAATGGTGCATATGGCTCTAATCACTATGGGACTTCACATCTAAGGTCATCAGTCCCCTGGACTTAGAACTGCTTAAACTTAACTAACTTAAGGACATCACACATATCCATGCCCGAGGCAGGATTCGAACCTGCGGCCGTAGCAGCTGCGCGGTTCCGGACTGAAACGCCTAGAACCGCTCAGCCGCAGCGACCGGCTGTTAGACTTACAAACATAAAAATTCGTATGAAGCTTGAGTTACATACAATTAACCTCTAATAGTTTTCGAGTAATTTACTGAGAACTAAATTTGGAACAAAACTTCTTTATTTGAAGTAGATCATCATTTATACGAGTGCTATTCGTAAAGTAAGCTCCGATCGGGTGCGAAATGGAAACCATAGTGAAAATCCGATGAAACGTTGGGCGGATGTATTGGGCGGCTTGTCTAGTATGCCCAAAGATCGCGTCACACAGCACTTTTTAATTCGGAGCGCATCGTGAGCACGTAAAGATACGTAGAAAATAAGGTCTCCCGCCAAGTATGGGGGCCTGGTGAAAGATCCCGCCACATGTGATACAGCCGACATAACGTAACTATCATGCATTTCCTCCATCATGAGAATTCTCGGCCGCACTCTGCAGGGGCAATGAAAATTCTCCTGTAGCGTTTTCGATGGGGAGTGTTTGATCACCCTCAATACAACCCGTAATTGGCTCCCTTTGAGTTTCATCTCTGCTCAGATGAACCACTGCCCACGAAGACAATATTTTGGCATAGACAACGAGCTGTACACCAAGGTAGAGAATTGGCCGAAAAGACAGGCAGCAGAAGTCTATGACGAGGGTATTGGAGAGTTAGTACAACACTAAGACAAATGTCTAAGTCGCAGCAGTCACTATGTAGAGAAGTAGCTGGAGGGTGTAGCTAATTGTTCCAAATAAAACATTTTTTTTATTTTCACAGTGATTTCGATTTCGCGACCGATCGGACCTTACTTTCCGAATAGTTCTCGTATTAATGACACAAAGTTTTGCTTACAGCACCTGATGAAACCCATTAAATAACAGAGCTGTAACAAGTTTCGAGAATTTGATATAAGTGACAATCAGTACAAGGTCTCTTAAAGTTGTGGTTCAGGGGTCTTGTGCTACCGCCAGTCCCGTTCTGAAATTCTAGACGACAAACTTTAAATGCAGAGAAGCTAAAACATTTTCTACCATTATAGCCAACTGTGAATATGGCCTTGTTTTGGGTAATTCATAATGAAAATGTTTGCAAAAATTAAGATCTTGTTGCGTGTAAATTACAGTCACTTACTCGCTTTTTTAATGTGAAAGCACACACCATTAATGGTGATGAAACGTGGGTTGCTTGCGAGGTGCCGGGGCTAGCAGTGTATTTAACACTAAATTCTTCTAGAATCTTCATATATAAACGATGCTCTAAACCCCCCCTATTCTAACTCCGAATTTTGCTGTTGCACATGGGTTAAAAAGAAACGCGAACTGACTGTAATCGACCCTGCAAGAGGAGTAGAAAAGAGTTTGGAACCTGCAATAATTTAATTTGATAAATAAGTTAAACAAAGGAAAGTTTCATTAACGTAGTGAGAATTGAAAGGGTTGCTCTACCGATTAACAGAATAAAAGTTATGTCCAAAATAACAATATGATTTATTATGACTAAACACAAAATAATAAACAAAACACATGAAACATTAACGATACATCAAACTGACTCAAATTGGATACTCAAATAAATGCTGTGAAGGTGAAGTTGTCCCTAAACTAGATTGTGACATTTATGACGAAGTGGTATGTGGAGCCAATTCCTTGTAACTCAAATCTTAAGAGAAACACGCAGTCAACCCAACATTAATTGCTGCTACAGTAGTGAGAACTCAGACAATGAACACCCAAGACAGAACAAAGTTAGAAAAAGACGAACAGGCGCGCTCTGCTGAGCTCTGATTATCACCTAGGAAAATCCCCAATCTGCCGGTGCTGCGGACATACATTACCAAGCTGTCTTCTTAACTGCAAGAACATGATGTGGCGTACCGGAGGCGGTGGCTCGTTGCTTCGACGTCACGTCGTGGTGATGATAATGTCGCGAGTATAGCCCGAAACAAATTATCCTGGTCTGGTTGCTCCAGACTAAAGACTTCTTAGCAATACAAATGCGCCTCTGAGGGAGACAAAG
This sequence comes from Schistocerca americana, assembly GCF_021461395.2. Taxonomy (NCBI): domain Eukaryota; kingdom Metazoa; phylum Arthropoda; class Insecta; order Orthoptera; family Acrididae; genus Schistocerca; species Schistocerca americana. Next base: position 42,708,001 of record NC_060120.1, read on the forward strand.
AAGGCTCACCACACAATCACTGACGGTACAGTGATTGGTTTTAACAAGCGAGGTCACACAGTAACTCTGATACAGTCAACTTTAGCCGAAACTGCTCAAGACAGACAACATAGGCCGCTTGTACGCAGAACACTCAATTGCCAACTGTACTCGGAAAGTTACGTTGAATTCGGAACTTCAGCAACTTTGTCAGACAGTTACAATTAAATAAATGTATATTCGACAGCCAATGGAAGGCAGGCTGTCCAAAGCAGCGAGAGTTCATTCTTGTAAACTACTCCGACCGAAAGGCGAGAGCCAACTCTCACAAGAGCACCTGTACAAACCGAACACAGAACATTCCTGCCAACACGACAGTGGCTGTGGTGAAACGTTTCAATCAGCAACTTGAAAACGGCGGAAAATTCCACTCTATTGCCAAAGCACTACCTTTCCACCAATGGAGATTCTTGGCGCCAATTTCTGCGCCGATTTTGCAGAAAACGCTGAAATTTGCCCGCCAAGACTGCCTGGGAACACCGCCGCTCTTATGACAATGTCGGCATCTGGAAAGCACTCACTCGACTCCCTCACACCCGTCGGCTTAACCCCTTCAAGATCAGCAGATCCCGCCTGTCACTGGACCACCCAGGTGACGAGAGACGCTGTGTGGGAAGACCGCGTGTGAAGGAATTTGCGACCTTTCACCGCATGCAATTAGAGAGGAAGATCGAATTACTCAGAGAAATATGAGAGGGGGCTCATGCCACCTCTCATGCTTGTGACGGTGTGCAACCTCCACAACATTCTATACAATCCGCTAAAGCCAAAAGATTAAAAAAATCATCACAACCTGCGAAGAAAAACAAAAATGTCTAAGACTAATATAGAAGTTTTTTACGACTGAAATTAAGCCTGATTCGGACTAAACGCATTTCGCAGTATTTAAGGCATCTTCAGTGGTGGCTAAATATCACGGTTCTGTCCTCAGATGGGCCGATTTGGACGTAGCCACCAATGTGCCATCCTCTGCCATTCGCGTCTTACGGATACGGTATGGAGGGAGATTAGGTCAGCAGACTGCTCTCCCGATATCGTTTGTTTTGCACACTTTGGAGTCGCTACTTCTCGTTTAATCGTTGGCAGCTTGTGGTCTAGAGGCAAGCATTGCTGCTTTTCGATTACGGCGTCACTGGTTCGATTCCCGGCCAGGTGGGAGATTTTCTGCACCCGATGACTGGGTGTTTGGGTTGTCCAGATCATTTTCGTCATCATTCCAGCAAATGGCGGTACGGGAGAGTGAAAAGACAGCGAATTTGTACGGGCGCTGATAACCACAACGTTGAGCGCCCTCACAAGCTAAAAAATCATCATCATCTCTTATTCAGAAAGCTTCTCGACTGGTGGCACGAGGCTGAGTGGACCCCGTTCCACTTCCCAAACCAAGAGAATAATCCCTGCCAGTACTGGGAACTGAACCCGGTTCCTCCACATGGTAGATATGGAGAGGCGAGTAGTGGCTACCATAACAAAACCTTTACTTCTACCGCGACAACAGAATATGCTTTAAATGAGGCGAAGCACATCTCGTCCGAATTTACAAAGAATGGAATACGTGGCATATTACTTGTAAAACTGCAACTGTAGAAAAGAGGCCTCAAAAAACAAAGACAACATCTTCAGAGAAGTCTGTTATTAGAGAATTTCTTTCCTCTGGTTTTTTTTACCTTTTAAAAATTGGTCCTCCTTATTTTCATCTTGTCCTTTTCTAAGATTACTGCGCCACTTATTTCGTGTAGATCAGCTGCATTGGAAATCTGTTCGGGCTGTGTAAATTCGTACAGTTATAAAACTATGTCACATCTAGCTTTTCTCGTGGGGGGTGGGCTACTTGTGGTCTGTATTTTGGATGATCAAACACTTCCCATCAAAAGTGGTGCAACAGCATCTTCACTGATCCTTCACAGAGCGGCCAAGAATTGTCATTACACAAAATCTCCCACTAGGCCCTCTTATTTGGCAGGAGGCATTATTGTTCTAGGGTATCTTTACGCGTTCACTGTGATCTCAGAATTGAAAAGAGCAACGTGATGCAATCGACGGGCGTACTAGAGTCACTGCCAAACACATATGTGCAAAGCTTCATTGGGTTTTCACTGTGGTTCCTAGTTCGAGCCCGATCGGACCTTGCTTACCGAATAGCCCTCGCATTTAGGGACCACATAAAAACCTGAAAAAAAAGACTGATGCTACCTGTTTTGTGTTAGTCACATATCTTTCCAACTACGTTTTCTAATGAAATAAGAATTAATTTGTCCACTTTTGTATTATGTTTACAATACGATTTACTGAAAGCAACAAGCAAAAGCTTTAGTGGTCACCAAAAAAAAAAAGCCCTGTTTTATCATACGTTCCTGTGTCTTATGAGATTTTAGTCACATTATATATTCTGTCAAACCCGAACATTTAGCAACCGAGATTATGACACGAGGACCTAACAGATATGACCAATACTAAAATAAAAATAAGGATTTCTGTTTCAAATGATCTGTCAAAAAGGAAAAGGAAATAAAGCTGTCACCATTAAATTGCAGAATCGTTGTACTGACCAGTTACTTACATTTCAGGTCCACTGGGTTGGAAACGCAACTGAAATAACTGAGCCCGTTCAATTCTGTGTCTTCAACGGACTCACTCTAATATTATGTCATCTGAATTGTATTTTAATTTGAAGCATAGTGACGCGCATGGAACTAAATTACCTCCACGAAATCACCTGTTCTGGTCTCTATTATCCACCCATTCATCTCTTACGAGGTCGTTGCAGTCGGCCAATAATTCATTATCTTCTTTGGCAATCTATTTTCTGTCATTCTACTAACGTGATCCATCAATTTCATTCTATACTCTATCTTGTCACTGGCTGAGAAGATTTCTAAATCTCACCTTATTGTTTCATTCCTTATTTTATCCATTTTATTGCAGACTCATAAACTGCTTATGAACTTCATCCCTGCTACTTTTACACGTGATTTTTCGTTTTTTGTTAGTGTCAATGATTCGGAACCATACACAAGAATAGGTACAGCCATAACTTTATAGAATTTCATTTCTGTTTCTTTTCATGTTTTTCTATCCAAATTTCTACCAATTGCTCCGCAGATACCTTGATATTTACCAACATTCTCAATGTCTCTGTCATAGATAATTGCTAGGGATACTTGTTCTGAAATTTTCTCATTTATTAATATTCGATCTAACTGGATTCTTTCCTTTGAAAGTCATTATATTTGTCTTATTTGCAGGTGTAGGTAGGTTGTAATGTATTGCATTTTGGCTCAATCTATGTACTGCTTCTTTTAAATTATCTTCTGTTTTCTGTGTAATTATCTGCTCATCAGCATATAACGGAGTATTTAATGGTAGGCTAGATCCTATTTTAATTACTAAGTGTATTTCATCTTTCCACTCCATAACTAGGTCGTCAATACATAAACTAAATGAAGCTGGTGTTAGCAGCATTGTCGAATACTCTGATTTATTAAAATTTCATCTGACATTTTCGAACCTGAACTTGTAACCATTTGCATACAGACTTTTTTGGTATTAATAAGATGTCTAGGAAAACCTTTTACTTCCAATATTTTTCACAAAATGGGTCTTTTTTCCTTATCAAAACCTTTCTCAAAATCAGTAAATGCTAAATGCGTTTCTAAGCCAAATTCCTGACTTTTCTCAATAATCTGACTTGCTGTCGCTTTCTGAAACCTGACTGTTCTTCTGAGATTATTACATCAGCTATAGCTTGCAGCCTTTGATTAGGAATTTTTCCTACATTTAGTATGCTTAGTCCTCCTACTGCCTGTTTTAAATTTAGAAATTATTTTAACTGTATTTTTCAGGTGCAGAACAGTGCTTCCAAAACATATTTTAAAATGGAGGAAGTAAAATCCTAAAATGGTTCATCCATATTTGATTAATTCAGCATTAATATCGTCTAGGCCAGTAGCTTTTCTATTTCTTGTTATATTTCTGGCTGCTTTTAATTCTGTTATGTCTGTTTGATCTACAGAGTTATGGTGCCTAAATTTTTATAGAATAACTTTCTTCATTATCTTCATCATACCACAAATTTCTGCAATGGTGTATCCAATACTTTCCTGTTGTTATATTAATGTTTTCAGTACGTTTCTCCATTTTATTCATTTGCTTCATAAGTTTAAACGCTATGTTACGTCGTCTGTGAATTTCATGTTTAACATTAGGAATGAAACTTGCCCAGGATTCACTATGGCACCTTTTTATGAAATTCTTTGTTTTATTTCTTTACTGTTTATATATTTTCTAGGCTTTATTTGTTCGTGTTTAAATAGGCGTTTTAAGAACTTTTTTCTTTAATATTGTCAGCTATTTCTGCATTCCATCTTTTTAGACCACTTTTCCGGTCTGATACCTTACTTTTCCCTAGCACCTCGTTAATTATTTTCAACATTGCTGTTTTTTCTTTGCCATTCTTCTTCAATATTGTCTTTGGTTTCAATCATTTGTAATTCCTGTGTGAGTCTTTGTTGAAATAAGTTCCTTATACATTCTTCCTGCAGAAGATGAACTTCATATCTCAAGTTTTTGGTTTGACTTAGTAGGTAACAGATGCGCACTGAAATGAGCTAAACCCTCAACTGCTGGACATTTGAAGAATGTTGCCTAATACTTCTCAAAAATATACGAAGAAATGTTCAAAGACAATTCTTCATGGTGTAACCTAGAAACAGTCTTCAGCAACGCACGAAATTTTCACACAGACTCTGTGAAGATCAAATTTGAACAATAAGAGCTAGTGCAGTAGCATATAAACAGCCATTTTCCTAGAATCCACCCGTAAACGGAAAGTGAAAATGTAATGTATCGCATAACGATAGGTTTACAATAATACGCAGAACCTACATACAAAGAAAGAGAAACATTTCGTTGCCATAGGTGAAAAATATATTTTCTCATTGTCCTTCGTCTAAAGCATCTTCCACGCATTTGACAGGAAAGTGAAGTCTTCGCTATGCGACTTCTTCGTTTCGCAGCTTTTGACTGAAATTGGTTTGCTTCGGTACTTACCCCATACATCTATGTTCCTTTTTTGGACGAGGGAATAATTGCATAATTTAGCTATGGTAATTGTTAGCAGTGACATCTGTGAGACATTAAAAGTAAGAGCAGCTCTCCCATTTCTCGGTAAAAGTCTCACCGAAAGGATGCGTGAAGAGACGTCGGAAACCTAGTTTTCACGCATTTATAAGTAACTGTGACATCCAGAATATTAACTTATTTTGCAACCCAGCACAAACTGCGTCTTCATGTATTTAGTGAGGCAAAGAGTGTATTTCTGTTGTTTTCTTAGATGTAACAATGTACCAGATATGAAATAATACGCATATATGTCACAGCAAATACAATAAATAGTAGTATACAAGTTAAAGTTGATTCCTTGAGCCTTCTTACCTCAGTAAATTTATTGATGCTGTTTTAAATACATCATAAGTAATGTTATGTTATGAACACTGTTGTTCGTTCAATGGAACTTCAAAATAATTAGTACGAAACGTTCATTTCGTTTACTCTTCTGAACTTCCGTAGCGTAGCACGAAACACCACTCACGGTCTTGCCCAGATACCACTCTATCTTATAGCGCATACACACCAGACAACGATGGCCAACGAACGACAGCCAAGTGCTTCGTTGGCCGAGATATGCGTAGTGTGTACAGGCGCCAATATGAGCCAACGAAGCGGTTGCCTTTGGCTGCAATTGTCTCCTGGCGGTAATATAAAAACGCTGGCGGTTGGTTGTCGTTGGGATGCCTCTCTAAGTGCGGACGCCAGGTAGAATGTTCGTAGCTTCAGTAGCGATTTGTTGTGTCTCTAGAACGGGTGTATATTTAATTTTCTCAGAACAGCCACAAGTCGAAGTTCGTATCATTTATTGGCAGGTTTCGCTCCTTAATTTAACAAGGGCATCGTCAGAAACTATAAAATTTGCAGTTTATAGTACCGTAGTTGACTGTTATAGAGCGAAATCACTCAATAAAAATACTGCGGGCGATTTTTGGCTCACCCGAAAAACTTAATTTGAACTCTTACTGTTTCTCCTGCAGTCAACGCTTGCTATTGCTAAGGGTGTGTATTTATTGAGTTTAAAAATTCTGGAGTGTAGAGTAAAATATGGAGAGAATGTTAAAGTTGATAGAGTTTTATCGCGAACGGGAATGTCTATAGTTCCTACAAACTATGATTATAAAAACGTACAGAAAAGATAAGACGCTTGGAGAGGAATAACTAAGATATTAGGAAGTGATACGCACGATTTGAAAAAGGAAACAATGTCTGCACTAACAACTTTTCGCCATGAACGACAAGGAGGAGCAATCAAAGAAGGAAGTGACTATTAACTTTCTGTTGCAGGTACAGCTCTCCTAGAAGACATGTTATCTTTGGAAATTTTATGGCCCACACAATTCAATAACAATTCGAAATCTGTAGCTTTCTTCAGGGAAAAAATTATTACGAATAGCTTCTGTTGAAATTCAGACATTAATTTTGTCCCACGACACCGCTCGCCACTCTTTAAAAGAGTGGTCGTCCATCAGCGTCGTTTCTTCTTCTTTTTCTGATGATCAGCTTTTTTCAGTAAAGTAAATGATACACATGCGACGACTGCTAAATCCACTTCTTTCCTCATAACATCGGTCGATGAAATTGCAATTAAAACGTTACTTTACAACAATAACAAGACGGGAGAAACGTCAGAAAGTTATCAGGGCCAGCTGCTATTCCACATGCCCGAGTCCTTTGGCCCCAAGCCCTTAGTTTGGTACTGATGAGAAGCCGAACACTAATGCACTGGTGATCAACGTTCGACCGAATCCAGTAACTGCCCTTCGTTGGCTTTCTTTGGCCTAAGTGTACGCGCCTTTAGCCAAGTGCAGTGCGCAAGACTAATCGGACAACATATTTCTGCGAAATTTAAAACAAATGTAAGTGATACTCACCACTCACTTGTCTCGGTTTCAAACGGGAGATAGAGTCAATCAAAAGGCCAGTAGCTACTTAACTTCTCTGAGTATAATGCAAGATCCAATCCGCCTCTAGCTGGCACCTAGCAGCTTAACGATGATCTCTTCAAAACATTGAAGTAAAGGATTACAGTTCAATTTCAGTTGATCAACACAGGAACTTCGCACTTCAAATTTTTATGAGAAGAAGCGTAATTTATTGGCTCTAAACAGACCTCAATCAGTTCACCTTGTCCGTTAAATATCACCGAGGGTAGCTAGTGCCCCCACCGTCCATTGCGAGAGATCCTTTTCTGCCTGGCTCACTAAACAGCAACACGTGCAAGCAAAACCGAGAAATGAATACACAGAAATCTGCGTCCTCGGACAGGAGAGCAATTTCGACTTCTTGTAGGCTTTCAGTATTGTAATACTAACCTTCTTGAGCATGATAGATAAGTAACACCGAGACATGTTTTAACTTTTAGCCCTTTTAGGCGATCAGCCTCAAGACCACAATGGTGAATTCCTCCTGCCGCTAATAGAGCTGCTCTGGAAGGTGCTGTTTCCTGCAAGGAATTGTCGCGAGTTTATTGACGACAACTGCTGGAAAACACACGCCTCCATGGGAAACTGGTCGGCTCTTAAGCCAGCTTAGTACTTTCCGACCACAAACCGCTTATAACAGATATCACGACCATCATGTCACAGCGTCCCCTTCCAGCGGATACTGCAAGCTGTCTCTGAAGTCCACAACAGTCAAGAATACGAGTCCATAGATGCGACCAGGAATGATTCGACTTTAAGGTAAGTTGATATCTTCAGCATCAATCATTTGACAACCAATGATAGATAAAAACCTGTAGTCGTTTTCAGGTACTATGGTCATACACATTCATAAATACACCGGCGGAAAGAAATAGCTACACTAAAAAAAAAAATTTTTGGGAATACATTTGTCTAGGTACATTTTTAAGTGAGTAACGTTGGAAGATCATAGGTTAAGGTAAGCGCGAGATAAGCCACTGCAAATGCAAATGTGAGATGCTGGTACATTAATAACCGGTGTAACCGCCAGAATGTTGAACGCAAGCGTCCAGACGTTTGAGCTGTACAGGTGCCAGATGTCAGACTATAGGATGGAGTTCCAACCCTGTTGCACTTGGTCGATCAGTACAGGGATGGTAATGTTGGTCCTAGATGACGCTGGAGTTGTCTTCCGCTAATGTCCAGTACGTCTTCGATTGGAGACTGTGTCAAGGTACTTTACATTCATACTCCGATAATATTTGGCGTGTGTGGCATCCTCTCGTATCAATTCCACTTCTATCTTGTGTCCTGTAATTGTCGAAAGAGCACATACCTGAAGAGAGGACAACTGTTCCCCGTCCCTCCAGGAAGAAGTCTTATCCAAGGACGCAGAGGACTTACAACACTACTGTCCGCTACTGTTATACCATAACCTCAAAGCTGGAGGCAAATTTTATCACGTAATTATTAGTCAATGCAATTATAGTATAAAGAAGCAGAGCAGTGTTACCCTCTGGAATGAATTTTGTTATGTTGACCGTAATGTACCTAACGGAAGTGGCTTATCGGAAGGGAAAGTCAGAATTACGTAAATGTTTGCTACAATAAGGAACCCATGTGTATAGGAAAGTGCATATCATTAGTGTAATAGGACCTACAGTTTGTTTATTGTGCTCACTAGTAGGAAACATTTGATAGATAGGCCATCTGTTATGATTACAGTAACTGCTTTCAGTCATAGATCAGTGAGAAAGTGTTTGTCAGTGCATTTCATTTAAATTTTATTCTAAGTAGAAAGGTATTTAGCTGAGAGAGACTTTAACTATGTCCAATTTATGATTCTATGGTGAAAATTAAGAGTAATGTTGTTGAGACCATCTAGTCTGACTAAGTAATGAAGACAATAGTGTGTGTCAGTATCTGTTGTACTTAAGCAAATAGTTTGTTCTGCTCTGACTATCAGTTCCAACCTTAAAGTTAACATATGCTTGTGCTAGAGTTGATTGCACTCTCGTGTGGTAAAGTATAGTTGTGTTTGTCCATTAAAGTTACTCATATCCATTTTCTTGAATAGGAACGTTACTCATTCTTATGCCTAATTAGGCTGTCGACCGTTTTCCTTATAATTTGTACAGTATGGATAGGTAAATTTTGTTTGTTACCGTTTAAACATTAACGCAATTCTGACTTTCCCTTCTGATAAGCCACTTCCGTTAGGTGCTTCACGGTCGACATAACAAAATTCCTTCCAGAGGGTAACACTGCTCTGCTTCTTTAAACTATAATTGCTTTGACTAATAATTACGTGATAAAATTTTCCTCCAGATTTGAGATTATGGAATAACAGTAGCGGACGGCAGTGTTATAGACTGATAAACCTTTTACAATCAGGAACGTGCCGTTTATTGCATAATCTTCTATGGTTAGTTCAACCTGCGTTTGGTACTTCACATTTCGTGCCGTAGCATGTATGACCTAAATGGTGCTAAACTTCCCTTCCACATCTCTTTATATAAACTGTGATCCAGAACACTGGCCGTCGCATTTGTGTACACATTCACAGTTACTGGGCAGTTAGCGGTACTAACAAGCTTACATTGTTCTGGCTCCTAGCATAATTCATCTCTGATATCATGTCCACGTATGTTGTTCTCGTTGCCTGCACTCAGTGCCCTGACTACCACCGCAAGGCATGGCGTGGTCATGTTTTGTTTACCGAAATTAGCAGGCAGGCCTGGCTCTCGTCAGGCACTTCTATAACGCGTACTCTCTGTTCCCAGTTGTTGCATCTTTCCGGGTTATTCTGTCGTGAGTGCTGGGGTTGTTCATTCTCATTTTCATTTTCAAGTGCCCGCCAGTTTGTGTCGGAAGGCCGTGTCATTTTGTTTGGCCAACGGTCTGAGCTGTATTTTGTCGCGTTCGACTGTTGGTAGCCATGCCTCGAACTCTTCATCGCTTCACTTTTGCGCTTGCGATTATTGTTGTTCGCGTCACCTTTGAACTGAATTTATTATTATTATATCGCTTATGTCCTTTACTGTCAGAATTTTGATCGTAACTACTTCGATTATTACGATTGTGATAAACGCTTTTCTCCTTCTGCTACCATTACTGTTGCTATTGGAATGGCCTTTGTTATTACTTTTAGACGAGTAGCGGCCGCTATTGCCGTTTTCTTTTCGTGCATCCTCATATATCATGTGGACAGAAACTAGAATTGCCAGAAATCGTTCTGATTCTGTACCGGATGCATGAACCAATTGTTCCTCTACTGACCTGGGTAGTCGTGTCTTCAAATTCCTAAGTACGTCTCTTAAAGACACGGGCTCATCCCAGTACCGAGTCTTGTTTATCTACTTCTCTGTGACATTTCGCATAGTTCCCTTTTTCAGGTTGTTTGGTTCTGGATTGTATACTTCTCTATGAAGCCTTTTCTGTATGCAAGGACTCCAGAACTTCGCAAGGAATGCCTTTTCAAACTTTTGTAATGTACTGCATGTTTCAAGCAGTTTCCAAAGTCCAGAGAGCGGAATCACGTACTACGTAGGTGGTTTACATACTGTATTTTCCCATTCTCTTATCATACTTTCGGCAAAACTTACTCAAAACGTTTAATAAATATTACTGGATGAATTGTACGCTTCTCGTGGCAGAAGTTCGTGAACTGCCTGTATTTTATGAAATTCTACAGCATTTAAATGCTCGAACAAGCTTTTCTGCTGACTCGATCGTCCACTAGAATAGACTCATTTCCTGTACCATGGATTTGTGCGTCCTGAAAGTCAGATACCAGCGTAAATTAATGCCTCGCTTCATTTCCTTGTTGCTTACGCTGTGGCGTGACGTCAGCTCCACTGTTACTCGCGAACACGTGTGCTCGTTCAATACGGGCTGTGCGAGATGACGTTTCTCGCCTCCACTCTGGAAAATCGTCCTATGAGGATTGCCTAATGCTTTTTAATTCAGTTCTAAGCTCAGTGTCCGACTGACCACTTCCAAAAGCAGCTTCCATAGTTGCTCTGGAAATTGTAGACTATACCGCTGTCTTTGAGTGTGTTGCTATTTCTTCATCTTTCTAATCCAACCACTATTCGATATTTTTGTCACGTTTGTCAGTGTGCACCTTCATTTGTTCGTTTATCTGCTCCTGTTGTTTTAATTGTAACTGATTTAATTTACTGGTTACTTGTTCTACTTGTTGACGTAAACTATTTGTGAGGGTTTGACATTTTTAAGCTCCTCCGTTAATTGTTCACCTGATTCCGATAGGCCCTTATATGCCTTCATCAGGCTGACTTTGGACATTATCTCTTGCATACCCTCGCCTGTATTATAAGCAAAAGTCTGGTTTTTATTCTCTATAATCGTAATTAATTGTGACGTTAGACTATCCAATTAGGGTTTTTTTTCCTCACATTCTTTCTCTGTTTCTAATTTTTCCCTTTCTTTATACTGCTAGCATTTTCCCCTTTCCCTTTCTTGTTTCTACTCGCGTTTTTCTCTTTCCCTTTCCTTTCCCTGCTCGTGTAATTCAAGTCTTCTAAACAATTCACTGAACCAGTCTCCGCTGGTTAAATGATTTACTGTTACTGTACTTGTGGTAGCAGTAACAGTGTGAGTGGATTGAGCCACACACACATACACCTGCCTGAGTAACATCCGACTCAGGTTCACCATTCTGATTCAGAGAATTGTCTACTTCATTAGGATTAAATGAAGGATCGAGTCGTGCTGCACTTCATTGCCCACTTCATGGACATGATCAGCTGCCTCATCATCCAATACATTGTCTGCTTCTGAGTGTAGCTGAAATCTTGTTGGAATTCTACTCGTTTGGTTGGAGTACGTAAAATTAGTTCATTGAACTAACACAACTTAAATATTTGCAGGTTATAGTGATGATGCTGCACATTTTAACTAACTATAGTTTCATAGTCACTGAAACACTAAAATCTCTAAAATCATTAAATTCAGTAGACTGCACCCCCGTCTGTTGCAGCACTATCCTGTCTCGACTACCTAATAGAAAATCACAGGAAGGCACACGGATGCCCTTACCTTTTTACACAGGACTGTCATAGGTAGCCTCCACGTATTCTTGAGTATTGCCTGTATCCTTGTGATCCATATCAGGTAAGATTAAAGGAAAACGTCGAAGCAGATTATAAGCGAGCTGCTACATTTGTTACCGAAAGGTTTCGATCAACATGCGAGTATTAGGGAGATGCTTCGTGAACTCAACGGGAATCCCTGGAGGTAAAATGACGTACTTTTCGCGGATCACTATTCAGAAAATTTAGAGAACCTGAATTTGCGGCTGACTGCAAAATTATTGTACCGCCGCCAACGATAGTTTCGCGCAAAGACGGCGAAGACAAGGTAAGAGAACTTAGTGCTTGTACGGAAGAGCATAGATTGTCGTTTCTACCACACTCCATTTGCGACTGGAACAGGAAAGCGAATGACCAGTAGTGGTGGATGGTATCCTCCGCCATGCACCGTATTGTCACTTGCAGAGTATTTATATAACTGTAGATGTAGATAGACAATCACGGCACACAGTCGTAATACATTTGCATCTGGTGGAACGGACAATGCAAAACACTACGTTTTAGCTATCTCGAAACAATGCATGTTATGTAATGAACGAGCAATGGAGACTCCTACTAACAACAACATGAAACGCTATCTTATAGTTGTCTCCATGGCGAAATTTTGATTTCTATGTGTAATTTGAAATCTATTACAAGGTTCTATCTTCATTCATGTAGAATATGTGGTAATGTGTAATCAGATGACTCGTTTTGAAACTCCGTGTAATGGAGCACCATTTATCGTATGAGTCCATTCTTCACATAGGTATTAATAATAACTGTTAGTTATATATCACTGTGATGTTGTCGATGTCGTTGTAGTCCTCAGTCAGAAGGCAGGTTTGATGGAGCTCTCCACTCTTGTCTCTCCTGAATAAGTCTCTACATTTCTGCACAACTACCGCAGCCTACATTCATTTGAACGTGCTTGTCGTATTCACACCATTGTTTCCCACCACAATTTTTACACCTCTCTACCACTAACTCCCCAACCCTCCCTACAACACCAAACTGACAGTTCCTTGATACCTAAAAATGTGCTCTATCTTCTCAACCCTTCTTTTAGTCAAATTATATATTTCTATTTTCCTAAATGCGATACAGTACTTTCCTATTAGTTATTTGATTTATTCATCTAAATTTCAACATTTTACGGTAGCACTACATTCCCAAAGCTCCTCTTCACTTATCGTCCAAATTTCATTTCTGTACAGAGCTACATTGTAGATAAATTCCTTCAGAAAAGATTTCGTATGGTTTATGTTTGTATCACACGTAACAAATTTCTCTTGTTCAGAAGTGATTTTCTCGATATAACCAGGAAACAGCCTCCATTTTATATCCTCTCAACTTCGGTCATTTTGTTTTGCTGTCGCTATATCAAAACTTATATACTGCTCCTTGTAGCCTATTTCCAAATCCTATTCCCTCAGAATCGCCTGATTTAATTCGACTATATTCCATCACCTTCTTTCGCGTTGCCGGTGTTCATCTCACAACCTCTTTTCAAGACATTATCGATCTTTCCAGCTTCAGGTCCTGTTGCCGTCTCTGACATCATCGCTAATCCGCAACACTTTTATTCGTTCTTCCTCACTGTCCAAATTTTTCCTCAGTTTCCTCTAATGCTTGCCCAGTGTACAGACTGACTAGCATCAGGGATAGGCTACAACGAGTCTCATTCCCTTTTGAGCTGCTGGTTCCCTTACATGTCCTTGGGTTTTATAACTGCAATCTGATTTTTGCACAAGTTGTAGATAACTTTTCGATCCCTGTATTTCACTTCTGCGACCTTCGGAACTTCAGATAGTGTATTGTAGTCAAGATTGTCCAAAGATCTCTCCACGTTCACAAATGCTCTGAACGCAGTCTGGCCTCTCTTTGTCTAGCTTCTAAGATAATTTGTACCGTCAGTATGGACTCGTGTTTGTCTACATTTCTCCGGAATCCAAACTGATCTTCCCTGAAGCTGGATTCAAACAGTTTTTCCATTCTTCTGTATACAATGCATCTGAGTATTTCGCAATCGGTACATATTAAACTTACAAACATTCTTCCACAAAGTAGAAAAATATCAACCTGTAGTCCTATAAAGTGATACCAGTTCCAGTGCTATCCCAGGGAGGACGAAGAGCTGCAAAAGAAGAAACGTGATTACAAATGAAGATATTAGAACGAAATTAAACCTAGAATCAAAAATCCTCCTATCACAGCGTAAACAGGCGAAAATGACCTGAACAGAATTAGGGATGTTAAAGGAAGGAATTAGCTTTTCGACCTACCTGGCATCTTCAAAGACATTTAAGTCAAACAATCTTGATATTTTAGCGCTTTTTTCACTTGTTAGTATTAGTACCCATTCCATGTAATATAATGCATCTGAGAGGTGGCATGAGCCCCCTCCCATATATCCATCTTACTCTGAGTAATTCGATTTTCCTCTCTAATTGCATGCGGTGAAAAGTTGCTATTCCTTCACACGCGGACTTCTCACGAAGCGTCTCTCGTCACCCGGATGGTCCGGTGAAAGGCGAATTCTGCTCAGCTTGAAAGAGTTAAGCCGACGGGTGTGAGGGAGTCGAGTGAATGCTTTCCAGATGCCGACATTGTCATAAGAGTGGGGGCGACACGCCCAGATGGGCCGGAGGGGACGGCTGGGCTAGAGAGTCCGTTACTTCGCAGAAACTTAGTGAAAACCGTTTCTGGCGGTCTACCAGCGAGGCATGGGAATGACTTGTGTTCCCAGGCAATCTTGGCGGGCAAATTCCAGCGTTTTCTGCAAAATCGTAACTGTGATTGGCTTGCTCAGGGCATAGCTCCGTGACGTAGCAAAATCGGCGAAGAAATTCGCGCCAAGAATCTCCATTGGTGGAAAGGTAGTGCTTCGGCAATAGAGTGGAATTTTCCACCGGTTTTCGAGTTGCTGATTGGAACGTTTAACCATGGCCACTGTCGTGGGGGCGGGAATATTCTGTGTTCGGTTTGTACGGGTGCTCTTGAGAGGGTCGGCTCTCGCCTTTCGATCGGAGTAGGTTACAAGACTGAGCTCTCGCTGCTCTGGACAGCCTGCCTTCCGTTGGCTGTCTAATTTACTTTTACTTGATTGTAACTGTTTGATGAAGTTGCTGAAGTTTCGACTTCAATGTAACTTTCCGAGTACAGTTGGCAATTGAGCGTTCTGCGTACAAGCGGCCTATGTTGTCTGTCTTGAACAGTTTGACTAAAGTTGACTGTATCGGAGTTACTGTGTGACTTCGCTTGTTAAAATCAATCACTGTACCGTCAGTGATTGTGTGGCGAGCCTTCTTCGTCACCCTCAGAGGCGCATTTGTATTGACAGGGAGTCTTTAGTCTGGAACAAACAGACCAGGATAATTTGTTTCGGGCTATACTCACGACATTATCATCACCACGACGGGACGTCGAAGCAACCAGCCACCGCCTCCGGTACGCCAGATCGTGTCCTTGCAGTTAAGAAGACAGCTTGGTAATGTATGTCCCCAGCTCCGGCAGATTAGCGAATTTGCTCTGTGATAATCAGAGCTCAACAGAGCACGCCTGTTCCCGTCTTTTCTTACATGGTTCTGTCTTGGATGTTCATTGCCTGAGTTCTCACTACTGTAGCAGCAATTAATGTTGGGTTGGCTGGGTGTTTCTCTTAAGATTTGAGTTGCAAGGAATTGGCTCCACATACCAATTGATCATAAATGTCACAATCTAGTTTATGGACAAACTCAGCTTCACAGCATTTATTTGAGTATCCAATTTGATGTATTGTAAATGTTTCATGTGTTTTGTTTACTATTTTGAGTTTAGTCATAATAAATCAAATTGTTATTTTGGACAGAAATTTCATTCTGTTAATCGGTAGAGCAACCCTTTCATTTCTCACTATGTTAATGAAACTTTCCTTAATAATCTGTCCAATTAAATTATTGTAGGTGCCAAACTCTTATCTACTCCACTTGCAGGGTCGATTACAGTCAGTTCGTGTTTCTTCTTAATCCATGTGCAACAGCAAAAGTCGGAGATAGAAAAGGGGGGGCTTAGAGTATCATTTCCATATGAAAATTCGAGAAGAATTTAGTGTTAAATACACTGCTAGCCCCGGCATCTCGCACATCGTGACAAGCAAAGTAACGTGACATGACGTCATATAACATGACACATGTCATCCCGTCATGTAGTGCAATACAACACAAAGTGTCATTAAAGTTTGGAATGCATGCATCCCCCCTCTGGGATACTTCCTACTGTAGATACACCCCCACTCTCGGATACTTCTTATTGTGGATGCACGTGAATCTGTAGAAGTACATAAATTTTGTTCATTTGCCTTTACACCACTCACCATACGTGTAACAGGGGGTGGGTTTGTGGGAAAGTGGCCCCCATAGGGACAAAAAATCAGCCCTCACCCAGATCAAAAAATTGTTTTATCACTGCCCCCACCTTCCCCCTCCCCACCCCTCCCCCGTCCAATACAATTTTTATACCCCCACAAAAACTTCTTCAGCTGTTACATGTGTGCTCTTCATGCATACTATATAATAAACTGTTTACTAAGGCTGGCGAATGTTCTGGATTCTGGGCACAGCACCAGTGACTGCGCTGGAGAAATACGGTTAACTCGTAAGAAGCGTGAATATGTTAAAACGTTTTGATTTAAATGTCTTTGAAGCTGACAGATAAGTCGAAGAGCTAATACCTTCTTTTACATCCCTAAATCTGCCCAGGCCTTTTTTGTGCTATGATGGAGCATTCTTCATTCTGGTTAGCAACTTTAACATAATATTGACATTAGATCAGAAATCTTGGCAACCGACGTAGATTTTTGTTGGCTCGGACGACTACTGATCCGGTATAAGTTTTTCTTTTGTCTTTCTAAACAGGTTGCTTGAGTTGGCTATTCGTTTGTCTTACTTCTCTACTGTTATTGCCTGGTATGGCTGAATCTCTAGTATAGACTACTGTATCCTCAGAGCTCACAAGCCTCACCACCACGTCTGGGTCACACGCCCAAGGGAGGTGTTTTGTTTTACTTTTTATTTTTTAATATTTTCATGATTTTAATATTTTGTTATTTCGCTTTATATTTCTAATTTTTATTTTATTTATTTCCTTATTGTTCTTAAACTTTTTTTATTTTGTAGTTACACACATTTTATTCGTATACGCATGAGACTATAAACGCAGGCATATGAAAAATAGCCATAATCACTTGATACAGTGAATCAAATAAATAGCAAACATAAATACGATACCGAACGAAATATTACAAACTGTGTGAAGTTTGTTCCAATAATGTTTGTACATATTTTATCCTACGTAAATGATTTTATGATACGACTATTTACACAGACAAATTTACTTAAAAGCTTACTATCTTTTAAGCTGAAACGATACGCACAACAAATAAACTATTAAAACTCATACATCTTGTTACTTTTTCTCATCTCAAAATTCTTGTCGTTGTATGCAGAGTAAAAATTGAAAATTAAGAAACTGCCCCTAGCAAAATACTCGTGAATAATTTTGGCGCCAAATGTTGCAACAAACAATCCGAATTAGGCATGAGTATGACTGACTGAAATAAGCGGAATTGTGAAACAATATGTCCACAACACAGTACCATCAGTTTTTCAGTCCTGCACCGAAATTTACGAACTCTGTTTTCTTCGAAAATAAATTTTCTTCTCGAGAGCTTTGTAGTTTTTGAGGAAAACACAGTAAAAGATTTTCTGTTGGTCAGAGTTGGGTGAACATTTTTCTGTCAGTTATTTTTATAGCAATATTCAGGTTAGTGAAACTATCTGCTTGTCATCGACAAAGCTTTAAATGAAAACAGTGTATTATTTTGTACAGATCTGGCGATAATTCTTGTTTGGTACACGCATTCTTTTGAACGGGCAAAGATTTTTCGATGCCTTTAAGCCACTGGTGACTACAATCTTTAATGTATAAACAATGAAACGATAATCAACTGTAATAACTAGTTTTTTTAATTATATCCAAATGCAGTGCTTAAAATTAACGCATTTTTGTGAAACACGGTTTCATGTGCAAACGCGTGATTTTTCGCAGGTAAAAACCGAACTCAGAAAAGTTTATGCATCCGGTTCTTATAATTACCATATGAATATATTTCTATTACCTGTATCACTTTAAACCGACTCAGCACGTGCGATTCGCGTAAAACGGGATTTTACGTGCATTTTATGCACAAATTTGGACGGCTACACGGTATGTATAAAGCATCCACAAAACACATGACGACCATTAATTGTATATGGCAATCTACCATCTTAGAAAATTTCAGTCAATTCGCATAAGTTTGAAAGACAGAAGCTGCGTGCGGAAAAATCTCCCAAATAACTTGGAAAATCCTAATGTCACTAGATTTTTGAAAGCGAGTTTTCATTTTTATAGTAAGAATACATTTCTTATTTATTGGATTCACTTTAAACCGTTATCATAAATTCGTAAAAAGTAATTTTTCACACAAGATTTCGTTCGACTTTAAACCATCGTGTATTGACAACTGATAAAGTTCCTTGGATAAAAAAAGTTTGGTTTTGACTATATCCATTCGCTCTAGGTTAAAGTATAGAAGTGGCGCTCTTCAATAACCTCTCAGAGAAACATGTTTTTTTTTTGCGCGAAAAGTCCAAACGAAGAAAAATATTTTTCGAACGGTTAAAATATATCGTAGACCATGATTCTATTTACCGGTGAGCCAAATTTCAACAAACAGTCTCGTTCTAGTTCGGAGTTGTTTAAGGGTGTTTCCGCATGGAAATTCCGAACGAGGGTGAATCTTTTTAGTAGTAAAATCCGAGAGGTGCACATACAAATGTTGCCATTTGTTGAGCATTAATTTCAGCCCAGTTAAGATCTTTTGCAAAAAGAATTATTAAATTCTCACAATTTGCCTCGGCGTCGGGTTGGATTAGTTGATCAAACTTTGCTTAATATAGGGTCAACTGTAACGTAGCTCTAGTAAGACAGATATTCGAATGTCTATACAACCCGTCGGTGTACTGGGATAAACCAAAATCTTTTTACCTCTATTACCCATTGTTAAAACTGCCAGTGGCTCAGAGAAAACTTCAATGTCCAGCAATAACATCAATTGCCCAATAACATAAAATGTCTGACAGGTAGCGACGCAAGTTTTAAATCCAACTTAAAACCATTTCTTCTGGAAAACTCTTTCAACTCCATTGACAAATTTCCACTTAAAAACTGGTTGCTAGTAAAAAAAAATGTTTTAAGTGTAGTTGCATGATAATGTGTTCATTAGTGGTGACACCGATCATGTATACCTGTCGTGTAATCTGACTCATTCTACATCATTTCGACAAAAGAAATGAGCTGTTGAACATGTAACTAACTTAACTCAAGTAGGAACAGAGCACCAAGACTCCCCCTCCAAAACAGTGATTCTGCCCGCGGCCTTTTCGTACACGTTTGTTAGTGTGCTTCCGCGCTGTAGCGATGTTGTAGACACAAGTCAAAAAATTCACAAGTACCGTGAAAATTGGTGACGACACCCCACGTGCATGTCAGGACATAGATGCTGAACTACAAGCGGAAAGAGAAAAGGAGATACTGGAAGACGTTAGAAAATATTGGGTTGATCTTGTTTGTAATTTCAGAGAAGACAATAGGAAGGAAGCGGATGATGATGATGATGAAGATGATGATGATTAGTTCAGTAATATCCACATGTTAGCATCAGCCTTCTTTGGAATTGAGTCCCCACCTCGTGGTCTCGCGGTCGCGTTCTCGCTTCCCGAGCACAGGGTCCTGGGTTCGATTCCCGGCAGGGTCAGGGATTTTCATCTGCCTCGAGATGTCTGGGTGTTTGTGTTATCCTCATCCTTTCTTTATCGTTCATAAAAGAGACGAGATTGGACTGAACAAAGGTTGAGATTTTGTATGGGCGCTGATAAGGGCGCGGTTGAGCGCCCCATAAACCAAACATCATCATCATCTTTAGAATTTCGCCTTTCTGATACGTTCTGCATAAGAGGTAGAACAGATCGTCATTGCTTTTTCTCCCTAGGATCTCATTAACTCTGAGGGAATGTCATTTCTATAGTATACAGGGTGGTCGATTGATAGTCACCGGGCCTAATGTCTCACGAAATAAGCGTCAAACGAAATAAACTACAAAGAACGAAACTTATCTAGCTTGTAGGGGGAAACCAGATGGCGCTATTGTTGGCCCGCTAGATGGCGCAGCCATAGGTCAAACGGATATCAACTGCGTTTTCTAAAATAGGAACACCCATTTATTATTACATATTCGTGTAGTACGTAAAGAAACATGAATGTTAAAGTTGGACCACGTTTCCCGGTTTGTGATAGATGGCGCTGTAATAGTCACAAATATATGGGTCACAATTTTAGACGAACAATTGGTAACAGGTAGGTTTTTTAAATTAAAATATACAACGTAGGTACATTTGAACATTTTATTACGGTTGTTCCAATGTGATACATGTACCTTTGTAAACTTACCATTTCTGAGAGCGCATGCTGTTGTAATGTTGTTGCTTTAATTTGTTCTGAAAGCGGTGCTGATGTTCAAGATAATAAAAGCGGGTTAAAATCCGTGAGCTATCTGGGGAAGTTAACCTTGCGTTACTGCGCAACTGTTTCAGCAGGTATCCAGTCTAGCTTACCAAATTCCCAACCAGACTAACATTAATTATAATCTTTTAGTACTCATCTTACGATAACCGGTGATATATATATATATATATATATATATATATATATATATATATATATATATAATTTAAATAAAAAGAAATAAATCAGTTTATATTTGGATATTTATTTTAACATTGATCATTGTTCCGTTAAAATTTCAGCATATCAAACTTCATTCATTACTAAACTGATGCGTTACTTAGGTTTGTGAAAATGTGAGTTTGTAATCTTACGGAACACATCAAATAGGGAGCCAAGATTGGAAGACTACATACAACACTGCATTCATAAAGTAACACACGAAGAACGTTGAAACATATCCAAGAGGAAATTAACCAAAACCAACTGATTCAATTTTCACCCAAAGAAGTTACGTTCGTAGCGCAATCCTGTCCGTCATGAAATTACCACACACTGGTATACTGAATTCGTACTAACTCTCTGTGAAATCTTCCCGAAAAGAATAGCTGAGGACTACTTTGATGCTTACACCACATGCTTCACGCGGTCAACTTGGTTTACACAAAGAGTGCAACTCCACAATAATTTTGATAATTAAAATAAATTACATTGGAACGCAATTTACAAAAGAAAAACCTGGAACTGGTTACTATCGTCTTACTATTAACCTGATGGGTCAAACAACTGTATAAGAACGTGGTACTGGTCTCACAAAGTACACCCCACGTGGGTTGAACATAAAGAAAAGTTGCTATATTGAAAAATATTATCAAGATGAGACATTATAATCTCATGCACATTCGCATTTAAGATTGATGATCTTAGTTAGAGTTACTGACCAACACGTGGTTCCACTTTACTCACAAAGTAGTGACAAAGCAACTACCGGAAGATATTCCGAACTTCACACTCGAATTACACTGCGTTGCAATTTAAGATAACGTTAGATATTTTAGAGCTAAACCTGAAATAAAGGTGATTAAATTTTCAGTTAGGCTGAATTTAAGAAATCCATTGTCCTACAGACTTAGCAGACACGCGGTTAGTCGGAGATCTTACCACTTCAGACGCTCGCCGGTGACAGAGTGACCTGGGCTCCTACCGAGCGTGCTTAACAGATACAAACGGAAGTGACCAGAGAGGCAGCTTCCTATACCAACATGACAAGGGACGGACAGGACCATACTAAGAATAGAAACCTCTCTGCTTTTAGAAAGTGTAGCTACCTGTTCCGACGTTGGTCCTACTGTTCTCTAGCAGACAGGCTTGTCTGCTACCATCAAGCATGCAACTAGAAATACATTTGCTCATTCATCCTCTCACACAGAAGGGAAGGGGGATGACAGTATCTTATCATATACAGTATGTAACAGAAAGCAAATGTAGGTTCCGTATGAGACTGTGTGACATGAATTACTTATAAACTGTGTTTTAAAGTGTAGTAGTGTGACAGATCGTTCTTATTTATGTGTAAAAGTAACACGTTCCACTGCTCAGTCTCCTCCCAGATAGTCAGAAACACCACAGTAAAAATAGAAGAGGAATTTATGCCGTAAATGACAACATATTTAAGTAATTAACATGAAAGGAATCCAACAGAGACCTTTCACTGTTACACCGCGATTACCTCTAAATACCACATTAATGCAATAAATGCTCAAAATGATGTCCATCAACCTCAATGCATTTGGCAATACGTGTAACGACGTTCCTCTCAACAGCAAGTAGTTCGCCGTCCGTAATGTTCGCACATGCATTGACAATGTGCTGACGTATGTTGTCAGGCGTTGTCGGTGGATTACGATGGCAAATATCCTTCAACCTTCCCCACAGAAAGAAATCCGGGGACATCAGATCCGGTGAACGTGCGGGCCATGGTATGGTGCTTCGACGACCAATCCACCTGTCATGAAATATGCTATTCAATACCGCTTCAACCGCACGTGAGGTATGTGCCGGACATCCATCATGTTGGAAGTACATCGCCATTCTGTCATGTAGTGAAACATCTAGTAGTATCATCGGTAGGACATTCCGTAGGAAATCAGCATAAGTTGCACCATTTAGATTACCATCGATAAAATGGGGGCCAATTATCGTTCCTCCCATAATGCCGTACCATACATTAACCCTCCAAGGTCGCTGATGTTCGCTTGTCGCAGCCAAAGTGGATTTTCCGTTGCCCAATAGTGCATATTATGCCGGTTTACGTTACCTCTGTTGGTGAATGACGCATCGTCGCTAAACAGAACGCGTGCAAGAAATCTGTCATCGTCCCGTAATTTCTCTTGTGCCCAGTGGCAGAACTGTACACGACGTTCAAGTCTTCGCCATGCAATTCCTGGTGCGTAGAAATATGGTACGGGTGCAATCGATGTTGATGTAGCATTCCCAAATTTTTAGCTCCGGCTGTCTCATACTAAGAGCCTGTAAGGTGCGCAGGCTCTGGGTTGGTAATAGGCAGTGTGGGGAAGGACGCGTCTCAAACAGCCTCTCCTTCTCAAGTGCCCTTACCCGCCTTCTAGAGGTGGAGCTGTTAAGCCTCCGGGCGACTGAAGGGAAGGGGCACGACGGTGTGCTGAACAACTTGTACACCGGTTCTGACGGCTTCATTTGCTGTGGTGGGATCCTGCCCCAAGTCGGCGAAGGTCACTCGCCTTGTCTTGGGCTCCGAGGCATGCTCTGCCAAGCCGGGGCATGGTGACATGTCCCCGGTTAGGTTAGATGGGTCCAGACCTCTGAACGTCTGGGGGACCGGCCCGGCACCTGAGTAGGACCGGGTCCTTGGCCTTTGGTGGGAACCTGGGCTAGTAAGGGGCGAAGGACGGAGAGTGAATCCGCTCTCCCGGAATGCGGGCGGCATTCGCCGATAAGGGAGCGGGTGAAAACTATAGTGATGTGGCTGTTGAAGAGGACTAGTGCGCTGTACCCACGGCGTGCTAAACCTGGCAGCTCAGTTATTGACAGCTCTTGGTCAAGGGGCGGGACCGGTGAGCGTGCTGCATGTAGCCTCCCCCCATGCCAGAGAGGCCGGTCCGGGGCAAGAGACGGGCCTCCATCTTACACTCTCTTTGAATACGATAATGGCTGGAAATCAAGAGAGTGGTAATGTGTTAGATGCTTCCGAAACGGAAATCGAGGTGAATTTGACGGTTGCTGAGCGACACTCGAAATTTTTGAAATTGCTGGACTCGAGTGTCAAAAATGGAAAGATTAGCAACGGTGCGATTAACCAGATTAGGGACTTTATTGCAAATTGGGCAATTGTTCACTCCCAGCTAGAAGGGAGAGTATCCGAATTAGAAAAAGAAAATAAAAGGCTTAGAAGTCAGCCTACTCGGACGTATGCTGCGGTTGCCAAAGCCCCAGTGGCAAAGGCGCCGACAGCAAAAGAAACAATTCAAGAGAACATGAAAAAAGTTGCACCCACGGTATTTATAAAACCTAAACCTGGCGAAGACATCAAAGCTGCTAAGACAGCTTTCGAAAAGTGTGTTGATCCAAAGAAAGATAAAATCAGGATCAACAGTGTCCGTACCTCAAAGAATGTGCTGATAGTCGAGACGGCCTCGCCAGAAGATAGCCAAAAGATCTTAGGAAATAAACAACTAAGCGAGAAAGTTAGGTGTGAACCTCCACGAAAGCGTCGGCCACTTATGAGTTTATATGATGTACCTACATTTATGTCAGCGGACAGCCTACTTGATGCGATATACACGCAAAATTTTGACGTGTTAATGACTAGAAACGAGTTTGATGAAGAGTTCAAGCTACGTTTTAAAGTAGGGCCTCGAGGAAAGCTGACTGTACATCATGTTGTGGAAGTTTCACCGAACTTATGGAAAGTGCTAACTCGCGCTGGCCGGTTGTACGTCGGCTACTCAGCACTGAATATAAAGGATTACCTGGCAGTGCCACGTTGCACAAAATGCCAGGACATAAACCATACCAATAAGTATTGTACGGAACCGAATGTTATATGTGCCCACTGTGGCCTGTCGGGACATATTAGGAAAGACTGTCCTAATAAGGACAAGGCAGCGACATGTGTACCATGCAAGAAACGGGGCCGTAAGTGTGGTGGACCTAAAGATTGTCCAACCCACCGAATGTTCTTAGATAGACTTATTCAAAGAACAGATTATGGCGATATTTAAAGTGGTACAAGTCAATGCCATGCGCAGCCAGATGGTTGCACATGAGCTAAGGAAAGTTGCGGAACAAGAAGGAATTGATATTCTATTGATACAAGAACCGAACTCCTGTGCGGGTCGAGTCTCTGGCTTTCCTGCAACAGCACAGGTGGTCTCCTCGGGTGGGAACCCCATGAGTGCAATTATAGTACTGAACAAAACTATTAAAACTACGGTATTAAATCAGTTCTGTACTGAGCATATTATAGTTGTACAACTTAATTTGTTGTCCTACAGTATGTACGTTGTAAACGTCTACTGCCAGTTCAGACATGACATCAAGATTTATCTTGATCAGCTGAATTGGATTCTAAGAGTTTTAGCCGGGCAGGCTATAATTGTAGCTCTTGATGCTAATGCTAAGTCCCCACTCTGGCACAGTGATGCACAGGACGGTAGGGGTGCGGAGCTTGTTGATTTGATAATGGTAACACACATGCAAGTATTAAACTTGCCTGGGTACCCCCCGACATACTCAGGGAGGGCGGGTGCCACATCAAATATTGATGTCACACTAGCAAGCGAGAGGGCAGCACCCCACGTCCATAACTGGCAAGTAAGAGAACATCTAACTGTCAGTGACCATAACTGTATTACATTTGAAATAGCGTCGACCATCGCGGATGTGCCAGGTGATTGGGTGGAACGGTACAACTATGCTCGGACAGACTGGGACCGACTCGTGCAGGTGTTCAGTCCTCCTGAGTTCAGGGAGGACATAGATAATATTGATGAAGCTGTGGAGGAGCTTGTGAGCTCCGTGCAAACAGCCATCACACTATCTGTACCTCGAATAGCGAGATACATCTGCAGGGAGTCCACCCCGTGGACCCCTGAATTGACTGTGCTTAAACGATCGGTCAGAAGGGCGCGAAGCAACTATCAAAGGAGCTTTGCCCACGACGAACGACAATACCATCTGCGTATTTATCGTCGTCTGAAGCAGAGATACAAGGATCAGTTAGACATTACAAGGCGCCAATCCTGGGAAAGATTCGTGAACGATCAGCTGGGAACAGACCCTTGGGGAGTTCCTTACAAAATCGTTCGAGAAAAAATTAGATCACCCATGATGCTGTCTACGCTACGTGCTGGGGATGGTGACACGACCAAGAATTGGGAAGAAACAGCAAGATTGCTGTTAGACACATTACTCCCAGATGATATCGAGGACCAGGACTCGCACGAGCAGCGAGAAATACGTCAGGCACTCACGATTCCGTATCTTAACGATACAAACGTGCGCCCTTTCTCAGCAGAGGAGGTAGAAGCAACCATCTACACCTTTGCAAGGAAGAAGGCGCCTGGTCCTGACGGGATCCCTGTGGAGATCTTACAGGGACTCGCACACTTGGTCGCCCCGGCACTAAGTCGTATTTACAACATCTGTTTACAAAGGGGCTATTATCCACTAAAGTGGAAAACTGCAGAGGTTGTAATTATCAGGAAAGGCCCTGATAAAGATCCAACAGTGCCGAAATCCTATCGGCCTATCTGTCTGCTTGATGTAATGGGCAAAGCATTTGAGAAGTTGCTGGCTGACCGTCTCCAGAGTCATCGAACTCTGCATGGTATGAGTGATAGGCAGTTCGGATTCCGAAAGGGTCGCTCCACCCAGGATGCGATCAATGAGGTTTGCCGAATTGTTCACTCTGCGACATCAAAGTATGTACTGGGCATAATGATAGACATCTCAGGGGCCTTCGACAACCTGTGGTGGCCGGCACTCTTCTCTCGCCTACGAGAGATTGGGTGCCCGCAGCTGCTGTATGGCTGTTTAGAGGCCTACTGTGATGGAAGGACTGCTAAGATAACGGCTCCTGGAGCCGTCGTATCTAAAAGAGTATCCCGTGGTTGTCCTCAGGGATCGGTGTGTGGTCCCATTTTCTGGGATATTAACATGGAACCTTTGTTGAACGTCCTGCAGCGAGAGACTGCAGTTCTGGGAGTCGTTGCTTATGCGGATGATCTCGCAATTCTAGTAGAAGGTGACACTCGCAATGTGATCGAGGACCGATCACGACTGGTTATTGAACTATTAACCAACTGGTGTACGAAGACTAAAATGTCTATAGCACCACAAAAATCCCTATATATGCTCTTGAAAGGCAAGTTAAATAGGGACCCAACAGTCAGAATTAATGGCCAAGCAGTGTCACGACAGAGATATGCCCGTTACCTTGGGGTGTATTTAGATGAGAATTGGAGTTTCATTCCGCATATCGAGCAAATAACGACAAAGTCCTTAGCTTTGTTCAATAAGATAATATCAATTGGACAAAGAAGGTTCCATCTGCCGTCAAAGGCAATAAATATTTATCATAACAGCATATTGGCACCAATAGTAGGGCACGCATCCAGTGTGTGGGCCCACAGGTTAGCTCTGGTGCGGCCTGCCGCTGCTGTCAGGCGAATACAGAGGAACGTTCTGTTGAGATGCATTGGAGCATTCAACACAAGTCCAACAGATGCACTGTTGGTAATTATGGGTCTATGTCCATTAGATCTAATAATAAGGCAGCACGCAGCCTTCTATTGGCTGCGCAAACAGAACATCGACAGGGTACAAGACATAATGGGCGTTCCTCTGTTAAGTGTCAAAGCCATCCGCAAGAAAGTGCTTGACATTTGGCAGGACGAATGGGATGGATCCAGTACGGGCCGTAGAGTCCATGGGTTTATACCCACAGTGAGGGGAAGGTTAAATAACAAGATAATGAAGCCCTCGCAGGGCATAGTTCACTTCCTCACAGGACATGGTCCTTATCCCACGTACCTGCATAGAATAGGGAAAAGGCCAACACCGGAGTGTGACTGTGGTGCCCACGAAGGATCGCCAGAACACATAGTGTTCGAGTGCCCAATATATGAACAGGTTGTCTCAGGGGAGAGGCAGCTTCTGCAGACTAGAAACGTTAATGAAATATTAACAGAAAGCGAAATGTTCAGCAATTTTGCAAAATTGGTTAACAAAATCTCAAGGGAGGCCCAGCGAGCCTACCTTGGGAGAGAGTAAATGCGCTTAACATCTAATGCGCAATTGTATATATGTAAATATTATGTTTGTTTAAGTGTTGACTTAGAGTAGTGAGTAGTCGTAGTTAGATCAGCATGGTGGTGGGGGGAATAAAAGAGTTGCATAAACGGAGTGGTTTCTCTAGTAGTAGCGGCCCGCCTCCACGTGGCTAGGGACGGGCAACTCTCTGGCAGGATTCCAGAGAGGCTAAGAGGCCGATAATTCACTAAAGGCAAAGTTGCTTAATAAATATAAAGTATGCAGCCACTAATAAACCACTTCTGTAATGCTAATAGTAGAGATAGTTAGTATTATTACGCCCACTCAAAAGTATTAGAAAGTGGGTTATGGATGGTTCAATAATTTGGGAAAAAAAAAAAAATTCCCAACACCGACGTTTCTGAGATTCCCGATTCTCGGGCAATTTGTCTGCTACTGATGTGCGGATTAGCCGCGACAGCAGCTAAAACACCTACTTGGGCATCATCATTTGTTGCAGGTCGTGGTCAACGTTTCACATGCGGCTGAACACTTCCTGCTTCCTTAAATAACGTAACTATCCGGCGAACGGTCCGGACACTTGGATGATGTCGTCCAGGATACCGAGCAGCATACATGGCACACGCCCGTTGGACATTTTGATCACAACAACCATACATCAACACGATATCGACCTTTTCCGCAATTGGTAAACGGTCCATTTTAACGCGGGTAATGTATTACGAAGCAAATACCGTCCTCACTGGCGGAATGTTACGTGGTACCACGTACTTATACGTTTGTGACTATTACAGCGCCATCAGCCACAAAGCGAAAAAAGTAGTCCAACTAAAACATTCGTATTTCTTTACGTACTACATGAATATGTAATAAAAAATGGGGGTTCCTATTTTAAAAAACGCAGTTGATATCTCTTTGACCTACGGCAACGCCATCTAGCGGGAGAAACATAGTGCCATCTGGTTTCCCCCTTCAAGCTAGACAAGTTTTCTTTGTAGTTCTTTCGTTAGACTCTTATTTCGTGAGATACTTGGCCCGGTCACGATCAATGGACCACCCTGTGTACTGAGTCTCAGAATGTCTCATGCGTGTGCATTCGTAGAGATAATTCTTTCAGCGTGCACAGATGTCTTTGCGGAGGTCAGTGGGTGGTGGGGACACGCCTGGATGCCAGATGGTGGGTGGCAACCCCGCTGCTCCTCCCCGCAGTTCCCCCCACCCCCCCGTGCGACCCCAGTCCCCACTCCCCAGCGGCCAGCCCCGAGACCTCGCAGTCCGGTCGCTGGGCAGCCCGCCGACTTTGTGGCGAACAAACGGCGCTCCCCCTGTCGCCGCCGCCGCCGCCTGCGTCCCTCACTTATCGCGTCAACGCGCAGCCCGACAGCAGTTCAGATGTAATCAGGTCGGGAGGGCACCCTTGTCAAAACAGCTCGCGGGGCGCTGCTTGCCGCCCTTTGAATTCCCTAACCTCCCCGGCGGGGGGCGCCGCATTGTCCGCGCCACACCTCTGCTGGGGGGTGCGCGGTCCACCGTCCCCAGTCCGCAACCTCTGACGCCCGTTAAACGGCGGCGCTCTGCTGTTTACAAAGCTGGGCAGTGTGCACTTTCCCCTGCCCTGCTGCACTTCATTTCCTGTCCCACACCTCTTCGCTCTTCGGTCCTCATTTGGTTTCTGAAGCCCTAACAACAGCCGTGTTCGTTGATTAAATTACAGGATCGAATGGGGCATTTTTCCACTTTGCCCGTGGTTAAAATTGTTCTGCATTCCGCAACTAATTCCGACATCCATTATCCAGAGTGTAGCTGTATAATAAATGTTCTCTCTGTCACCGCTACTACAGGAATAAACTGAACTACAAAATACTATAATTTTACTGGCATCTGGCTCACAGCTACTAAAAGCCAAAGTGGCAGTTCGATTTTTAGTTTCCGGAGGCAACAATACTTACACTACCTCAAAACTAAGTAAAATTTCAGATTTCCGAATTTTCCATCTCTTATTTTTATTAGCTCTTTTCTGTTTGGATATATAAAAAACTAAAAATCGTACTGCGACTTTGGTATATATATAACAAAGGTGATGTGACTTACCGAACGAAAGCGCTGGCAGGTCGATAGACACACAAACACACACACAAAATTCAAGCTTTCGCAACAAACTGTTGCCTCATCAGGAAAGAGGGAAGGAGAGGGAAAGACGAAAGGATGTGGGTTTTAAGGGAGAGGGTAAGGAATCATTCCAATCCCGGGAGCGGAAAGACTTACCTTAGGGGGAAAAGAGGACGGGTATACACTCGCACACACGCACATGTCCATCCACACATATACAGACACAAGCAGACATATGTAAAGACAAAGAGTTTTGTCTTTAAATATGTTTTGTCTTTAAATATGTCAGCTTGTGTCTGTATATGTGTGGATGGATATGTGTGTGCGTGCGAGTGTATACCCGTCCTTTTTTCCCCCTAAGGTAAGTCTTTCCGCCCCTGGATTGGAATGACACTCCTTACCCTCTCCCTTAAAACCCACATCCTTTCGTCTTTCCCTCTCCTTCCCTCTTTCCTGATGAGGCAACAGTTTGTTGCGAAAGCTTGAATTTTGTGTGTGTGTTTGTGTGTCTATCGACCCGCCAGCGCTTTCGTTCGGTAAGTCACATCACCTTTGTTTTTAGATATATTTTTCCCACGTGGAATGTTTCCCTCTATAATATATATATATATATATATATATATATATATATATATATATATATATATATATATATATATATAAAACAAGTGTTGTGGTATCGAACGTTGATACCACACAAGTCACCTAAATCCCCATGGCGCATTATCTTGTTGAAATATGCCACTGCCGTCAGGAAACATGAAGGGGTGTAGGTGGTGGTCTGCAAACAGTGCATGATACTCCTTGGTCGTCATGGTGCCTTGCCTTGCACTAGCTCCACTGGATCCATGGGTGCCCATGTGAATGTTCCCTAGAGCATAATGAGGCCTCCAGGTTGTCTCTGCCGCGCAGTAAAGGTGTCAAGGAGCTGTTTCCCTTGAAGACGACAGATTCGCGTCCTTCCGTCGGCCTGGTGAAGAAGGTATAGGAAATCATCGGGCGATGCGCGCTCTGTCACTGCGCCAAGGTCTAGTGCCGGTGGCTGTGTGCCCATTACAGTCGCAGTTGCCGAGGTTGTGGTGTTAAGACTGGCACATGGAAGGGTCGACGGCTGTGGAGGCTCATTGTTAGGAGTGTTCGGTGCACTGTGTGTTCAGACACACTTGTTTTTTGTCCAGCAATAAAGTAAGATGTTAGTTCTGCCACCGTTTGCCACCTGTCCTATTTAACCAGTTCGCCCAGTCTACGACATCCGGCATCTGTAATCAGGGGTGGCCGCCCAGCTCCACGACGTGTGGCCGTGGTTTCACTTTGGATTCGCCACGTTTTGAACTTACCACTGCATTCCTAGAACACCCGCCAAGTTGTACAGCTTCTGAAATGCTGCAGGCTATCACAATCTGCCCTCGGTCAAACTTGGATAGACCGCGCGCCTTCCCCATTCTACACACCGACAGCACGCTCACTGATAGCAAACGCAGTCATTCCTCGACAGGTGACGCTGCTATCGCGTGGACAGTTTTATATCAATAGTGTGTGGGTGGTCATTATGTTCTAGCTGGTATAGTAATAAATTATGTTATTAGCAACCACTGGTAGTCTTAAAGTAGAAATAAAACAGAATATTGAAAATAAGAATCAATTGAAAATAACTTAAAATAAAAGGAATTAACTCAAGTTCCAAGCGAATAATTTCCGACTTACATTATTAAATATGTTACATAGCTGCAATAATAAACGGTAATACAAAATGAAATGTAAAGAATCCCTTTAATGTTGCATTATCAACAGAAAATCCTCCCCTTATTCGAGGTATTTCGACTGAGTGCAGTAGTACCTACTTCTAAATGCATTGTTGCTGCGCTATTCTATACTGCCCACACAGTTGTGTGCGTGCCTTGGTAATCCTCGAATCTGCGCATACCAATGTGGGTGGCCATAGCATACGTGCCTATCATTACCTATAATGGAGGAGACCATCCTTGTGTCTGTTGATATAATTTTGATATTTACAGCATCTAGTTGATCTTATAGATTGAAAGTTAAGCACTTGACTTTTAGGTATTCGAAGCGCAGTCATATCAACTGTAGCCAACAAATTTTGGTTACTTACAACTATTTGCAGTTCGCAGTCTAATTGTCTGCAGTCTCTCTTTACCTGAAACCCACATGATCAGCCGAACCTTCCATTCACAGTGACAGATTGGCGTCTTACTACATCCCACGCGATGCGGATTTTTGAGATGTGGACAGTAACTTGTTAATAGGTGCACCACACTTCGAGTAGGGGCAATGATGCGCAGTTTGGGCCTGTCCCTGATGCTTGGGAATATGCTGTGAAACCGCCTGGCAGTGCTTCTAGTGTTCAGACTACCATCAGCCTACCTTCCAGGCTCTAAAATGCCTTTTATCAGTAATATGAGTTTCTGTGGTGATGTACACATGATCATATTGTTCATACCCCAACCAATACAGCACTACCCTGTAACGTACCACGATATCCGACGGACATATCCCGAGAATCGCCAGTAAACACTCTACAGGTGTAGTGCGAAACACACTGATAAGCGTCAGTAGTGTGCTCCGCTGAATTCGTTGCAGTATTGTTTTGCAGCTGCCTAGTCGAATGTCGTACGCCCAGACGCTGACAGCGCAGCCCACAATGACGTTGAAGATAGCTTAGTGATATGAAAGCACCACAGGCAACGTTAATTTATAGTCAGTAGTGCCGGCAGGCATAATTTCTTTCGCTTTCTGAATAACAAATGTTACATGTTCTTTAAAGTTTCATTTCTAGTGTCCAAGTAGTACTGCGTTGTACACGGATTCTGTTAAGCCTCATGGAAGTATTTCTGGCACCAGAAAATCTTTCCTTCTGAAACATGTATGATCAGCTATTGTCAGTCTGTTGCCATTGCACTAACGCTGCATCTGAACAAGCTCACCATTCGTCTTTTCTTCAAGTCTCGTTCTGGAGTCTGCAAACACAACCTTCTCTGCCCTGCAAGCCACTGGATGCTACGTCTACTACAATAATCTACAAAGCTCTTATACCAACATTTGGGGACCCTGAGATCTCGGAGGCGTGGGAAAATCGCAGGCTACCAAAAATCATCGAATGGACCTGAGATGCCGATAATGAGCGCGATTGTATACTTCATTGTGGAATTTTCTACGATCTACATCTACATCTACATTTATACTCCGCAAGCCACCCAACGGTGTGTGGCGGAGGGCACTTTACGTGCCACTGTCATTACCTCCCTTTTCTGTTCCAGTCGCGTATGGTTCGCGGGAAGAACGACTGTCTGAAAGCCTCCGTGCGCGCTCGAATCTCTCTAATTTTACATTCGCGATCTCCTCCGGAGTTATAAGTAGGGGGAAGCAATATATTCGATACCTCATCCAGAAACGCGCCCTCTCGAAACCTGGACAGCAAGCTACACCGCGATACAGAGCGCCTCTCTTGCAGAGTCTGCCACTTGAGTTTGCTAAACATCTCCGTAACGTTGTCACGGTTACCAAATAACCCTGTGACGAAACGCGCCGCTCTTCTTTGGATCTTCTCTATCTCCTCCGTCAACCCGATCTGGTACGGATCCCACACTGATGAGCAATACTCAAGTATAGGTCGAACGAGTGTTTTGTAAGCCACCTCCTTTGTTGATGGACTACATTTTCTGAGCACTCTCCCAATGAATGTCACCCTGGTACCCGCCTTACCAACAATTAATTTTATATGATCATTCCACTTCAAATCGTTCCGCACGCAAACTCCCAGATATTTTACAGAAGTAACTGCTACCAGTGTTTGTTCCGTTATCATATAATCATACAGTAAAGGATCCTTCTTTCTATGTATTCCCAATACATTACATTTATCTATGTTAAGGGACAGTTGCCACTCCCTGCACCAAGTGCCTATCCGCTGCAGATCTTCCTGCATTTCGCTGCAACTTCTCTGTATACTACAGCATCATCCGCATGGAACTTCCGACACTATCTACTAGGTCATTTATATACATTGTGAAAATCAATGGTCACATAACATTCCCCTGTGGCACGCCAGAGGTTACCTTAACGTCTGTAGACGTCTCTCCATTGATAACAACATGCTGTGTTCTATTTGCTAAAAACTCTTCAATCCAGCCACACAGCTGGTCTGATATTCCGTAGGCTCTTACTTTGCTCATCAGGCGACAGTGTGGAACTGTATCGAATGCCTTCCGAAAGTCAAGGAAAATAGCATCTACCTGGGAGCCTGTATCTAATATTTTCTGGGTCTCATGAACAAATAAAGCGAGTTGGGTCTCACACGATCGCTGTTTCCGGAATCCATGTTGATTCCTACAGAGTAGATTCTGGGTTTCCAAAAACTACATTATACGCGAGCAAAAAACATGTTCTAAAATTCTACAACAGATCGACGTCAGAGATATAGGTACATAGTTTTGCGCATCTGCTCGACGACCCTTCTTGAAGACTGGGACTACCTGTGCTCTTTTCCAATCATTTGGAACCTTCCGTTCCTCTAGAGACTTGCGGTACACGGCTGTTAGAAGGGGGGCAAGTTCTTTCGCGTACTCTGAGTAGAATCGAATTGGTATCCCGTCAGGTCCAGTCTGTTGAGTGATTCCAGTTGCTTCTGACGCTGAGACTACAAACGTGACGGAAGGGTGGAACTTTTAGGTGCCTCGACATGCTAGAAGATATGGAAATCTTCATTCACGGTAAAAATAAAACAACAGCGACAGCTTCATGAACAGCATTACACATGACCGTCTCCTGTAGCGTATGCATGGCCCGTGGGCCGTCGCAGGTATAGGCACGTTTTGCAGAGGCGGCGCCAGAAGTAAACTCTACAGATGCGAGACGGGGTGGTAGCGAGGCCCACAGTTCTTTCTGTGTTAATGCGTTGATGTCTTAGTATGCATTACAACTTAAAGATACGAAAATAAAAAGACGTGGTGAAATGCCCTGCTTAACTACCAGGACAGGAGAGGACAGGCAGAATAAATTGTGGAAAGGGGCCAAAATAAGGGACTGTCAGTTACATTCGAACATACAACTTTATTATTTGGTCAAACATTACAAGAGCCCCAAAAAAATTTTTAAACACACAGCTTTAATCTGTGGGACTTAATTACCAGCTAAAAGCCACTTTAATTTAAAAACGGCTGAAGGCCAATAACTTAAAACGTAAGCATAATCAGAAATTTAAAAGCAAGCCTTATCTTAAAACAGATCTCTAGTTAGGCTGAAGTAAACAACCTAAATTCAAATCGGCTGAAGGCTGACTACTTAATTTTTTTTAAATGTCAAAAGGCTTACGTGAAACAGTAGTTTAAACTAAGCTGTAGGCTTTAAGAGAAAAACAATTCTAATTTAAAACACAAAACCGACTACAAGCCATACAAGCCATACAAGTACCAACAACAAGAACGATCTGAAGAGCTGTAGTAACTGCGTAATCCATAGACGTCCTTTTAATGAATCAATACTGGCGTTGGTTGAGACCTAAGAGCTCCGTGTGAACCTACAGCCGGTCAGAGAGCAGACACTCCTGAGCTTTGCCCAAGACATTTAATAAGCAAATAGGTCTACAGACTTTTAGAGGTTTCCATTTCTAATCAAAGCTGCTCTAGTTATTTTACATATCGCCGGGATCCTACCTATTCTGAGTCCCTCCTTCAGTAATGCTGTCAAATGAGGCACTTACTGTCTGTAGACCCACCATAGGCATGAACTCAGGAGAGACACCTTCTGGACCCGGTGCCTCTTCAGTTTTGAGCTTGGAAATTGCGATAGCAATTTCTAACTGAGTGAAAGGTATCACCAACATCTAACTGTGTATTCATTATCCAATTCACATCTAGAATATGCGTGTATTTCAGTATCTGCGTTTGTGTTTTCATAAGAAAGTAGGTCAGTTAGCAGATGTTCTGCTGACTCTCTCCATTCAGCCATCATTGACCCATCCTGTTTACGAATTGTGGATATGCCAGCAGGTTACTTAACCTTTTCAGTCAATAACTTATACAGTCTTTCCCTTATGTCAAATTGCGGCTGCCTCCGTAGAAGCTTCTCCCAGTGTGTTATTGAAGTCTCCTGGAGCCCTGTTTTGTAGCGCATCTTTATAGCCCTGTATTCATGGAGCCTCGCAGTGCGTTCTGATAGCCCTAGAGCACACTGGTAAGCTCTTATTCTTGATGTAACCCTTCGCCTCAGCTCAGAATGTTCTTAGATCCAAGAGATAGTAGCCTGACTATTTACCTTTTTCTTAGCGATATAAATGTCCAGCGCTCTTAGCAAGAGTTCAATTAGTAGCTGCACACCTCAAGTCTACAGGTCCCGGAACCGATTCCATTGAAAATGTTGCAATTGAGGCAACTAATACATTGCAATCCGTTTTTTTCATATGTAACCCAATGATGCTTTCCTCTGCTTGACTCTGTCTACTGTTGCCACCTTCGATGACAGTATCCATTATGGTCACTGGATGTTGGGTACTGGAGCACCTGCCAGCTATTAATTTTAGCTGCTGCCATGCGGTTTGCTAAAGTGACATCTATGTTAGTAGCGACACCTGCTCGTCCCTCGCAGGTACTCGCTGGGGTTCTAGATTTAAAACAATGAGGTCCAGTCACTGTACTGCATCCTCTAGGATTTCACCTAATGTGTCAGTTCGCGTAGTGTGCCACAGAGAGAATTTTTCATTCGCATATGTCTCCACAAGGGGACAAGCACCTCTTACATAGGGTGCTACCGCCCTGACCTTATCTACATACGATACTACATAAGAACACTACACAGATATGCTTACTACAGACCACTTAGTCTGCGCGTCCTTCCCTTCTGCTGTGACCAGTTACTTATCACATAGTTTTGTCTCCTTGGTCACAAGGATTTTCCTACTTATTATGACAATTTCAGACACTGCCTGTTAGTGGCCAGTAACTGTTAAAATATCCGAAGGAAAATGTGGGAGCCTGTTGTTTCTGCAGTATGGGTCTTGCAAACAGACTATATCGACACTCAGTTTGCAAAGTAGTTTT
This sequence comes from Schistocerca americana, assembly GCF_021461395.2. Taxonomy (NCBI): domain Eukaryota; kingdom Metazoa; phylum Arthropoda; class Insecta; order Orthoptera; family Acrididae; genus Schistocerca; species Schistocerca americana. The sequence goes on from NC_060120.1 coordinate 42,745,201, forward strand.
TGTGTTTTAGTCATAGCCAGTTTACTTCGGGTGGCATTTATCTGTAGTATTTTTATCCGTTTATGCATTTCGGGTGTGGACAAAGCCCTTCTGAGAAGGGAGGGCTGAGTTACAGAGAACGTGTTCACATGCTTTTACAAAATCCACGTATAAAAACCAAACTCAAATAGTTCATTTCTTTGCGAATGCCTGCCAGAGGAGGACACATTACGGTTTAAATTCTATTGGCAAATTATTTACTCTGAAAAGAATCCTCTCTAATGCCCCTGGTGTAGGATACGTAATAGATTTCCCTTTAGGATGCCCAACACTGACAACATGTCTAAGAGCAAATTGCAGCACACTGAGATCCTCCAAACGACTGTGTGTAATCGAATATTACTTTTAGTCGGGATTGAAATTTTTTTTTTTTTTTTGTTAGAAAGATTGATGGAAAGACCTGATTTTCATTTCACTTCACATTTCCGCTGTTTTTATACTAATCCGTATTATTATAGTCACCACATTCTGCTTCACGTAGACAAAGGGGAGGATCTGGAGGTGATCTCGAAGCTTCGTGGGTATCTGCTTCTACTGCCGATGCGATGTCTATGTCATCATGATCATCACCATATTTATCATATGCTTTGCCAGGCGCACGATATAGATGAAGCATCGGACTGGATAGCTGTCAAGTCGGGAAGCCTCGTATTGCATGCGTTGCTGCACCAGGGTCATCTCTTCTGTCAGTCGCCCCCACTCCTTGCGTTGATGCAGGTGTTCCCCACATGGTCTCTTCTTGAAAGAAGTTCATGAACTTAATCTCATGTGATTTCGCACATCTTATGGACAGATCATTATGTGTTACACTGTCTGTGTTCAGGGTTGCTGAATGTTCAGCTTCACTTAACCTAAAGTTCTGTAGCTCAAGTTCATTTCTCATGCAACAGATCTCTATCCGCATTAGACTGTCCCCTAAGTTCCTTTGCAACTGCAGCCTCTAATCTCTTCTGCAGTGTCACGTCATCTTCGAAATTCATGAAGGGAAGATTCTGTTTCTCAGTAAACTCTGTCGTAATTGGTGCTGGAACGTCGTCATAATGTGACACTCCTAGCCCTGGCAGTATAATCTCAAATGCATGTCGCCAGGCTACGGCACAGTACCAATTCCCGGTTTAAGTCGTTTCCTGTGTAATGTGTGAAAGCATAACTACAAAGAGAAACTGGTTAAAAGTGTTCAGAATATTCTGTGTTAAATGAGCGCGAATATGTTCACATGCCAAAACTTTAGGTGACGAAGGCGAAGTGAGGATTCAGCCAGCTTGGTTCATTTTGCTGCGAGAGTCTTTTAAGGAGGAATATATTCGCATTTTTTGAGTTGCGACAGGAGCACTTTTCCGCTGGTTTAATAATGCTTCATTCTTCCAAGAACTAAATTAACAAACCTCCCGTGAAATATCACCTCATTTGAATTGGACAATCAACACAATCTCAGTGACGCTAAGTACTGCAATTCTCTTCTTGTTATCACTGTGGCGAAACGTTTCAAAACTTCTACGTACTATATTCGCTCGGTGATTGGTCAGTGACGATTTGACACACCGAGTGGGTGTTGGTACGCTATTGCAATTAGGTCCACCTTATGTATTAGGCGTACTATTGTTACATCACTGCGAATAAAGCTCTAAGGCACTCAAAAGTCTCAAATTTTAGGTGTGTTCAAGTTTTTGGTAATCGCTATATTGTTTTTAAGCCATGTATCAGTTACTTCACGTTTTAGTGATCTCAGACGCCATACTTCCAGTCCATAGATATTGACAGAATTTGATGTAAGTTCTCGGTGCAAAGCTAAACTTCGACCTCAGTGGAGACTGCAGGTGCGGAGAAAGCAGGAAGGATAATTCTGTCGCCACGTTGAGGGGGGACGAGTGAGGGGAAATATTATCTGTTTGCTAGACAATGATACCACTTCAGGCAACCATAAGCGCCGGGGCAGCTATGGGGTGCTTTACACATGAAGCAACAAAGTTCTGAGAAAGAGTATCATACATTTTTTCAAGTTCAAACACGCTCATTACGTTGCTTATTTTGCAGCTGACACACAGAACACGATTTCGTCGCGCTACTACAGTACTGCATCTGTTATACAATCAAAGTTGGCAGCAGTCGTATACATAAGACAGTCGATACAAAGTGTGCCAACTTGTACCGTCAACAAATAGGGAGCCAAACGTCAACCATAGCATTGACGACTTTGAATGATCTGTCAGTGTAATTTAATAAGAGTGAGTGTTCAGTGTAATTTAATGAGAATGAGTGTGTATTAAATATGCAAAATCAAGTGTATTTGTGTTTTCTCAACGTTTCCATCAATACAACATTATCTGTACAACAGAAACACCAACATTTAAAACACATAACACAGGAGCCATTGCCTGCACGTAAATATCCTCTACCACATTCAACAGGTCTTACTGCCTCCACACAAATAACATCAACCTCATAACTATAACATACAGTGCCACTTTTACCACCATCCACCAAGTAACCAAAGACAGACTTTGCTTCCAGCACACAAATAATATCAACCTCCACTGGGTTGGATTTCATTTCATCTGAATCAATTCATTAATGTTGCCATTCACAAAACCATTCAACTCATCACAGCACACACGTGCCATGCCATATAAGCAGCTGAATTCTGCTTCTGACTTCCTTACTCTATATTAATGACGCCAAAACCACTTTCTCTGCAACACTTACACCTATACGATCTTACTATCATGTTTGGGAAATAAACCTTCATTACTACATTATTTTCCATAACTATCTGCCTCCTCATAAAATATTCCCTTACTCATTACTCAGCTTACAATCTCTCTTTTGTTCCATCTCTTAGTCATAATTATGTACTGAGTCAATTTCAAAATTAACATCCGAGATGCAACAAAATTTCAGTTTTCCAAATTCTGCCCCAGCTATTCCCCCTTATTCATTTTAAAACTCCATGACCTTTTCAGAAGAGAAAATTTCCTCAATTCTTCCAGTCAAAAGCCCCTCATTGTAAATCTTTCTCCAACACACAACTCATCACCCAGGACTCCAGCATGTAACCTGATTTCCTTAGGGCAACCCCATGTAGTATTCACAAACACGTTATCAAACATTACAAAAGACGAAATTTCATCTGCGCTTCTATTTCCCTTGGACTGATCAAAACGCCACCCCCCATCAGTCTTTCCATAGACATAACCTTCCTCTTCTTGTTCATACCCTGTGTCAAACAATCCTTGCTCGCACCATGAAGACTCACTCCACAGTACTTGCTTACAGCTGTGAACGTTTTACAGCTGGGTGTCTGTATCACAGATCACATTTTCAGAGAAACAGCACAGTTTTAATTAGGTGTCCAACAGCCCATCTGATAACATCCTCATTATTTTCAATAAATCTTATTTCATTACAGTGCAAGGTAACACTCACAGTTTCACCCTCAGATATAACATTTTCTGCGGCTGTATCCCGCACATTGCAATCTCCCTCAATAAAACCGTTCGCATGCTCACAGTTAATCCCCTCTACTTCACTGGAACATGCTCTTTCTTGTACATCTCCAACTACATGAAGACAAGATTCAAGCACTATTGTCTCCACATTTTTAAAGTTAACTTCCACTGAAATTTATTTAGTTTAGTCTCACTACTGAAGGCATCTGCCTGCATACAATCAATCTGAACAACATTTTCAACCTGGTCCTCTTAATTGTCAGCTGACCTTGCCATATCACTTATCGGTACAGATTTGATCCACCATTCCTAGCCACAATCTTTGCTTTCACTTCAATTAAAGCCTCAACTGTCTTAACATCATTAACATCACACTTCTGCCGACTTGAATCCGCATCCCCCTCCAATTTAGTCCCAAATTGAACAACCCTGATAGCAGCTTCTGTTTTAGCACGTTAGGAGTTACTTATATCTCCCCCGATTTGACATTCAGTCTATAATTTTCAGTATTTCCTTTCAAAATTATATCTTCTCCACATTTTTCGTTATTATCTCGGTCGTCCTAACTGTAAATTTCTAAAATATGGCATGAACTCTATTTTCCAGTCGCCTGAAACATCCATCAAAAAGACCTTATTTTGCCTTTCCTTGTGTGTATGAGTTGACAGGCTCATTCAAAACAGCAACGTAGTCGTTATATTTTACTATCCTGCTCCAATTCTGTGACTAGTAACAGAGCTGAAAATTTACCAGAGTTAACGTGCCAGCTGCAAACACTTAACTTATGTAGAGACTGCGACTCTGCTTGCTGTCATCAGTGCTCTGGCGTGCTGCAATCAACTATGTTGTGGAATACGTTGCAGTGCAGCGTGCAGCCGGGATGGCTGGCCGGCGATCGAGTGGGCGTTGACCTCTGGTACTGCTGTTGGCTCTTCGGCGTTCAGTGATTTCTGCGTATTGGCACTGTTCAGCACTCGAAACGCTGATTGGTTGGTTGACTGGGGGATGGGACCAACAACTTGGTCATTAACCTCATGATCTAATGTGGCGGAAAGCAAGGGGGACATACACTATTCAACCCTCGGCGAGAAGCTGATTGGTTGGTTGAGTGGGGGAGAGGAGCAAACAGTGAGGTGACTGGATTCATGATCTAAGGTGGCAGAGAGCAAGGGAGGAACTGCACAACTAGCACAGTCCAGTCAAGGGGAAGGGAAAACGGGCAAACAGAGAGGTAAAACGAACGTTGGTGCAGCAGGAAGATTAAAGACCAGAGCGATACGAGGGGAAATGGTAAGAGCAGGAGTGCCCCAGAGTCACTAGAAGTGTCGGGGCAACAGTACCACTGCCGACCCTTCCGGATACCCACACCATACTATGATCATGAGACGGGGACAACACCAGGGCAAGAAGACACAAGAAAAGGGGAAACAAAACGGCACAAAAGACTAAAGAAATCGCAAGCAAAAGGGCGGGTGTAGCCTGGCCATTGCAGAGACAGGCTAGTTTCATGAAAAAACTGAGGACAGCTATAACCATGCGAGGATTGTCCACTAACGCCCGGGACAAGAAAGGTGGGAGCTGTAATTTAGTGCGGAGGGCCAAAAGGCGGGGGCAGTTCAGCAAAACATGAATCATCGTGAGGAAATCCGCAACTGCAGAGGGAGCCAGCTCATTGAAGAGTAAAAATCCTTGGGTCAGGTTAGTATGACCAATACGAAGACAGCGAGAATAATAGATTTCCTACGGGAGATGCGGAAGGAAGAACGCTACATGATTGAAGTTTCCCGGACTGCACATACTTTATTAGACGGGGGGGGGGGGGGGGGGGGCAGGCCCCCAGGAGTCAGCCCATTATCGAAGAAAAAGGCATTTGACGAAGACCGCAAATCCGCTTGTTCTGTCTGGTTAAGTGACAGGCTTTGGCACAAAGACTCTGACACAAAGACATTTAAAGGCAATAAGATTGTCGGAGGATGGGTGTCACGTGAGATGTTTGAAGGCACAACGGCAATCACGAATGGCGGTAGTAATGGCTGTGCTCACCATGAAACTGGCTATCAGCAAACAGGGCCTGTTAAGCAGTGATGGCAATGCCAGCAGTGCAAATTATCAGGTTACATTCCATTAGTAAAGTGGGTGCACTCAGCGACTGTTATGTAATTTATAAATGATAGAGCGCAGCAATCAGTCGACCTTTTTTGCAGTTTTTATTATGTAAATCCAGAAATCTAGCCGAAATCTGGATTTGCATAATAAAACCTGTAAAAAAGGACGACTGATTGCTGCGCTCTATCAAAGTGCAAATTATGTTATCCGACATATCACGAACGATTTCGTCAGTATAACCTGACAGGGGAGGCCTAAACACGACCTGCAAGCTATGTAGAAGCCGATCAGCACAATGGAAAGTACGGCGGGGTAACATGGTCATCAGGAGGTGGGGAAGGTATGAGAGAATCAATTGGAAGTGGTTACAACCGCAGAGGTCATAATGTGGTGGCCATTGTTAGGAAGGAACAAGGAGAGAGGGAGTGAGCGAAATGTCGATGGCTGAGAAAGTGCCAAAGCGTCACGAAAATGAGTAGGGGAACCATCATTAAGGGAGTACAGGTCGTGGTCCACAAAAAATTGGTTTATGAGGAGCTCCTGACTAGATGAAAAATCACTGCCCCACAAAAGGTAATGGGTATTAAAATCCCCAACGAGGAGGAAGGGAGGAGGGAGCTGCAGAAGGAGGGCAGTTGGGGCACTTAGGTGGCCTGACAGGAGGGAGATCGAGATTGTGAACGGTGACCACAGAGCCCAAGTGGACCTGGCCAGTTACTGCTTCCAATATGGTACAAAGGTCCAAAGTGTAAACACCTCCAGAAGCCCTCAAAGGGCCAAACATGTTTCAACAGATTTTATAGGTTGAGGAGGGGAGGTCACAGAGAAAGAGAGCAGGCTTCTGCAACATTCAGAGCTGAAAGAGAGCAGGTAGCCTTGGGGTGAGTAGACGTGGATCCCGCAGCTGAGATGTGGAGCAGACCTACAGGCTGGGCGACATGGGGGCAGGGGTCCTGAGAGGAACCCCATGACTGGCAGGCACTGAGAAGGGGGTCACTTCTCCAGCTGGGGAGGGGGAGTGGCACCTGGAGGGGAAGGCGTGGGAATCACAAGGTAGAGGGGCCAGAAATGGGTTAAGGAGAAGGAACGAAGGGGAAGAGGACCCAACAGAGGCAAAGTTGTACGTCGTTGACACTGGGTGAAGACAGTCACGTTTCCGACGAGCGTCAGTATAGCTTAAACACCAAATGTCTTACACTACAGCAATTTGACGAGTGTGGAGAGTGATAGTCATACCACATGGGCAACAGAACATAAGGGCTCCCCTTATGGAGTCGCTGTCCACATTCAGAACTAAGAGGGTTCACTGTACAGCAGGAAGACATCTGACAAAGATGCAATCAGAGAAAACACCTCATGGCTGGTGTGATATATAGCCTCGTCTCACACTGATGACTGACAATATTGACCTCAAATACCTCCGCCGCGCGGGATTAGTTGAGCGGTCTAAGGCGCTGCAGTCATGTACTGTGCAGCTGGTCCCAGCGGAGGTTCTAGTCCTCCCTTGGGCATGGGCGTGTGTGTTTGTCCTTAGGATAATTTAAGTAGTGTGTAAGCTTAGGGACTGATGACCTTAGCAGTTAAGTCCCATAATACTTCAGACACATTTTTTTAAAATACTTCCCTCACATACCAGAATAAAGGCGATTTTGTCGATGTGATTGTCTTCACCACCTTTCTGAACATGCTCAAGGAAATGAATGCACCGTCATTCCAGATTGGACTGGAGTTCCTCATCTGAAGGATGAGGCCCCTATGAAAAATGACTCCTTGAACCACAAACAAAGACTGGTGAGGTGTAATGGACACTGGGATGTCGAGAAGATGATCACAAGCACGAAGGGCTGCATATTGGCCAGCAGAAGAAGTTCTGACCAATAGCGAACCCACTGCATCGTACTGAGAGACTCCAACAAACTTGTATTCGATATTTTCCACAAAATATAACGGCTTTGTGGCGGTGAAAGTGTAGTCGTTAGTCCTATTACCGACTAGTTAGTGGGGAAAGTGTTTCACCCTAAGACGGCGGGCGTGGACATCCTCCCAGTGAAGGTCACAGTGTCAAAAGAAGCAGCATTGAATGATACATTAACAACTGAAGAGATGGCGTAGAAGAACAGACGGTTTTTTTAAAGCTTAATGCTTTTTCTACACTAAGCGCTCGCCCTGATGTAACCCAGTCTGATCTGGGGTGCTCCCTGTAACACCACGCAGCCACAGCAAGGGCCAGCTGGCATGGCAGAAGTTGCTGAGAGTTCGGATCAGAATGACAAGCAATCACTCCTAGGCACGAGCAGGGAGATAACAGATCAGTCATCAGAAGTGTGATCTCTGTGTTATCAGTGAGCTAACTAAGACAGATGGGTACACGTGCTGGTGACTTAGTGAGGCGGGGGAGGGGGCTATGGTGGGGAAGGAAGAAAGGAGGGAGAGAAGGAGAGGAATCGATTCAGTAGATGCTATGGATGGAGTTCTTCCGCAGACGGCTCACTATAAGGAGAGAAAATTTAGAAGAGTACATCACACCCCGAAGGGGGACCAAAAACTCAGAAAAGAAACGATGAAAAAGGCAAGGGAAAAAATGCGGAAGGACTACAAGAAACCAGGTTGATAGCCATGTAGAAACAAGTAAGAATACTAAGAGGAGGGAAGGAAGGGGCAGATTGGAAGGAGCGGGGACAGGGAGGGAGGGGTACGGGGAAGGAAATGCAGCTTGGGAAGAAAGAATTGGCCGCAGTGACTCGGGGCTCCGTATGCGGCGCCCACGAACTCACAAGAGAGCCGTGAGGCCCCTGTGTGGCTGGGCGAGACGTTCCTTGCAAATCGCTGTACTGGCTTCACAGGCAAAACTGCACTGTCTACTGAGACATATCACTGGAAAGTGTGAGAAACTATCCTCGACGGAGACCTCATATGCGACGTAAGTGGACGTTGGCTGGTGGGGAGAGGGAAATATCTGGGGGGCGGGGGAGGTGTTTTGTTTGATCCCGAACCGTTAATTGTATGGATATTCATCCATGGACATTATAACTGAGTTTAGCTTTGTAAATATAGTTATTCTTTTAAAAGTGTCTTCGATCATTCCTCAGCAGGAGGATACATTCGTCTGCTACGTGGAAAATAGCGTTATATTAGTATTTCACCGTCTCAACCACAAATGGAATTGATGGACCTGTTAACATTCGAACGACTTAAATGTATTTCTTGAGTCATACGAAAGACAAGGCAGCGTCTGATGCCTGTCATGTCGTAACTGAGGAGGAGAGTATGATGGAATCTCATCCTTGTGATAGAAGCTTTCCTTTTTAATTTAGTGGCTTGCGGAACGTGCCCATAAAGCCATCTTAACTGTGAAATGTCAGTTAAGACGATAATAATGCAAGGATAGCACAAAACCCGGTCCCTGAGTCCCGGGAATCAAACTCGAGCCTCTTTCGTTAGCAATCTTAGCAATTCGCCACGCTGAACGCTTTGCTACCGAGGCGGACATCATAGAAGTTAATTTCCGTAAACTGCATGTTCAGATAGAAATTAATATGTGGAGGAAACAGGCTGCAGGTAACGGTACTGGCGGTCGCCGTGCTGTCGTGTTGCTGCAGCTCAATTCAGCTGGAGAGCTGCAGCTGAACTGTGGGAAATTCGGATGCAGACTGCACCACTTGCAAATTACGGATACGCGGAATTGAGGCATTCAGTCGGAACTTGTGTTGGTCGGGTGCCTGTGCTGTGCGTCTGGTGTAGACGGAGTTTGTAGTCGGACTCGTTCACTGAGGTAAGAACTGTAACGGTTCTCTCGTTGCATTATGCGGTTCTTTAGAAAAGTCTGCTGTAACGTTCTGTCTCGATTGCTCAAACACATCCATGCCCGAGGCAGGATTCAAACCTGCGACCGTAGCGGTCGCGCGGCTCCAGACTGTAGCGCCTAGAACCGCTCGGCCGCTCTGGTCGGCAGTTCCCTAACAAGGGGATGCCGCCAATTGTGAAATTCAGATTCGATTCATGATGAAATATAAACTCCGTTACTCGCTCGTTACACTTGAAGGACAGATGTTGAATGGGCCGAAACGAGCCTCCGCATAACAGCGAGGTTGCCTGCTAACTTCGAAAGAAGGTAGATGCGGTCCCTAGCGCAACTTATAACATCGTCCAAAATCAGTGCGGACGTGAGAGCTTTGCTACACCCTGGCAAACGAAAAAATGGAGGCGGTACAACTGGAGAGCGATCCGCCTTCACGAACATGCATAAGCAATTCATTAATATATATATATATATATATATATATATATATATATATATATATATATAAATTAAAAAGCTAATAATAAAAAAATGTTGCATTGCGCGGGATTCGATCCGGCGACCTTCGCATTACGAACCCGAGCGCTTACCGCTGCGCCACGACGCTGTACAGTATTATTAATCGTAGACAGTATTTCACCGCATCGATTTCTTTCAACCGTCGATTTTATCGACAACGTCTGAGAAGTGCATCTTGGTGCTTTGCCACATTACACCTCTGGCCATGAGCTTTTATTATGCGCAGTATGAATCGAATCTGAATTTCACAATTGGCGGCCTCCCCTTGTAAGAGAAACTCCTGCTTGTCACTGCACACTGTAATGAAGCATTCTCTGTGGCGCAGTTATTCGCATCACCTATGGTACTGACGTTGCAGGAGCAACACAGCAGTCGAACTACACTTTAAATGTCAATAAAAACGCAAAACGATCACTACTCGAGTGCTGAAACACTGCCATACGTCGGAACGTCGCCGTGTTCTCCAACGTACACGCTACCCGTCACGTGGCACAATCAGTCAGATGCCAGTGTCAAAACTTCTTACTATTCTCCTTGCATTGCTGGCACTAGGGGTGTTAATTTCGTTGCTGACTCACACTAAGATTCGACGTCACATTCATAGTGTTTGCCGCAATCGTCCTACTATTTACAAAAAGACATATGTAAGATTAGGACTACTCATGATGTTATTGCTGCTGGCGTTAAATGTGAGTAGATATTTAAGCGCAGAGCTATGCTTCGTGCTCGTAAATTTGCTTCTACTATTAATCACAAGTGACGGGTGATCAAAATTCTTTTCCAGTTTGTTCATTTCGTGTTGACGACGACAATGTAAGTAATATTTCTGCTTTGAAATGTCTACATAAGTTATGAGACTAAATTACATTACATTACGTCAGAGTAGAAAAACTTTTGTTCCACAGATCTATAGCGACGGGAACGTCAAGGATGTAGAACACGCAGTACATTATCACGAAAAAATAGATCTATTCACGTTCTTCCCATAGACCCTGACTCAAATACTCATGTACGTGCATCGAGTAAGAAAACGGTAGTAACAAAATTCTTGTAAAATATTTAAAAGTGTAATATATTGCGCTTCGTGTGGTATGTACGACAATTATTAAGCTACTGTAACCAGGCATCATCACACAGAACAGCGTTCACAGCACACTTCCACATTTAAATAGGCCAATAGAGCTGCAAGACGATTTATGGATTAAAATTTCCTGCTGGTGCTCGATATACACTAACTACTATAAATGATTTATATTAAAATTTTATTTATGTTTTACAGGTTTCCACATGCTACTGCAACCAGAATTTATTACTGCTACATTCTTATATGTTTTACAAAATGTAAAGATTTTTGTAACGATTATTGAAATTGGTCTAAGATTTAAATAGTACATCAAATCAAGAAAAGCAGATGAGCCGGCCGCGTGTGGCCGAGGGGCTCTAGACGCTTCAGTCCAGAACCGCGCGCCCGCTACGCTCGCAGGTTCGAATCCTGCCTCGGGCATGGATGTGTGTAATGTCCTTAGGTTAGTAAGTTTTAAGAAGTTCTAAGGCAAGGGGACTGATGACCTCAGATGTTAAGTCCCATAGTCCTTAGAGCCATTTGAACCATTTTTTGAAAAGCAGATGGAAGGTGCAGATGGTATCAAATCTTTTAAACAATTTGTTAACTACTTCAACAATGCAAATTTGTAGCTCATTAGTTTCATTCCCCAGAACACAAATATTCTAATACAATAAGGACAGATGACCTTTCAAATTGACTGAGTTATGTCTGGGTGCAATAAAAAATTGGTGATTGTCAGGAATTTTCAACTGAAACTTGCCGTTTGTACGAATACAGTGTGTTAGAAATATTCTGTATAACATAGTTCTCATACAGAATAGTTTATATGGTTACGTGACGCCTGTTCCTTCAGTCACGTCCAAATGAACAGACACCAGCCACTCATATCACTGATATGCCTCGATGAACATCAGATCTTTCTTCTTCAGTGCGGTTACACAACTACGTCTGACTTCCTGCGGGAATCGCACAGTAGCGAGCGTGGACGACGTGGATAGATGGCGGTAGGTGGGAGCGTGATTCGCCCTAGAGGTGTACGAAGACAATCCGGTTGGCGCAGTGGGTGACGTAGTTGTTTAGTGATAAGAAAATCCCGGGTTCGAATCTTCGTCCGACACATATTTTCACTCTTCGCCACTGATTCCGAGTAAAGTCCCGTTGCGGCTGACATCGATAGTCCCTTCCTTTCCTTTCCTTTCTCCCTCCTCTACCTTCTATCTACATATACTGAATATTTGCTTAAATCCTTTCTTAAATCTTGAATTCTCTATGTGTCTCATCGGAAATAAAAGAACAGTGAAAGGACGGAGACGACCCCCTAAAACAAGAGAAAAGAATGATAGCGTTTTCTGCTGACGCCTCCACGTCTGCCCATCACTCTGGAGGCTGGAAGTTTGATAGTTTCTGATCCCCTAAACGCCATAGTTAGCCTTTTGGAAAAATATTTGTTACGGTGCTCGCTTATTTTCAAGTCTGTATCGATCTTAGTGCTGAGTTTTCACTCAGACGGCGCTTTGGCGTTAGGCGGTTGTTTCCGTGTGTGATCGCTGGCCGCAGGTTAGCTTGAGGCGTGTGAGAAGGAGACAGTTCGGCTCGGCTGGGGTTGTCTGCGTCTGGACGCCGAGTGGGGTCCGATGGGAAGACCGGTCCGTGATTTTACTGTTAATAGTGTGGACAGCGGCGTGATGTGCCGTTCAACTTGATTCGCAAGGGGGGCAAAATCTCGCCTGTGGCAGTTTGTCGAGCCTGAGTTTGAAATACCTTCTATGTGCGGCGGGATGTCGTTTCGTCCTCCTGTCTCTCCGTGGCTGGGATTGATATCCTCGTTTACCGTCGCATGGATGTATATCGATGGGGCACGCTGCTCTCCGTACTCTACTATACGCTGGTGATGGAAGTGCGTCGTTCAGCGGCACGCTAGTCTGGGTGCTTTACGTTTGATCTTCAAGTGCACAGTCTTCGAGTGGCACTCCTTAGAGTTTGCCTTGCGCAGTTAAGATTGGAGTTTATTTTGTGTTGTGGTGCTTCCGCTTTCCGACAACGAAGGTTAAGCTTGATTCGGCGCTCCGTACGACGCTTGACACCTCAGCAGGCGGGTCGGAGCCACCTTCGCGACTAAACGGAAGCCTTTGGACTGAGAGGGCGTGTGTTTTGCATATTGTTCATTAATTGTTGTTTTGGTATTAAGTTGGCTGAGATTTCCTATGGATTTCCCGGCATTTGGTCTGTTGTCCGGCCCGGGCTAGGTCTCGTAATTTTAAAAGTCGGTCCTTGTTTTGGCTTAGTACGACTTTGGTTTACTGCCTGGTGGTTCTAATAGTACGTCGGGTCGCTGTGGTTGCGTTGCATTTTGTATGGGGCTGTGTGCTCGGAGCCGTGGAGTACCATTTGTGTGAACTGCTTCACTGGGGAGTACTGATCGGGCCATTCTTGGTCCTCTGCTGTATGAAATCAGCTTATTATTATTTTAAAGTAACATTATCACTTAAATGATTTAATTCTTGTTGCGTTAAATGCAACTTGGGCACTGAGAAATTTAGTAGAGTAATTACAGAAGATTTAATAGTGGCACATGCCCCTTTACCTGTTTCGTAAGCTCATAGTCATACGATGTGATTTTCTTGAATTATTGTATTTTTATGTCAAGTATATTGAGCAAGCAGTAAAGGAAACAAAAGAAAAATTCGGAGTAAGTATTAAAATTCATGGAGAAGAAGTAAAAACTTTGAGGTTCGCCGATGACATTGTAATTCTGTCAGAGACAGCAAGGGACTTGGAAGAGCAGTTGAACGGAATGGACAGTGTCTTGAAAGGAGGATATAAGATGAACATCAACAAAAGCAAAACGAGGATAATGGAATGTAGTCAAATTAAATAGGGTGATGCTGAGGGGATTAGATTAGGAAATGAGACACTTAAAGTAGTAAAGGAGTTTTGCTATTTAGGGAGCAAAATAACTGATGATGGTCGAAGTAGAGAGGATATAAAATGTAGACTGGCAAGGGCAAGGAAATCGTTTCTGAAGAAGAGAAATTTGTTAACATCGAGTATAGATTTAAGTGTCAGGAAGTCGTTTCTGAAAGTATTTGTATGGAGTGTAGCCATGTATGGAAGTGAAACATGGACGATAACCAGTTTGGACAAGAAGAGAATAGAAGCTTTCGAAATGTGGTGCTACAGAAGAATGCTGAAGATAAGGTGGGTAGATCACCTAACTAATGAGGAGGTATTGAATAGGACTGGGGAGAAGAGAAGTTTGTAGCACAACTTGACTAGAAGAAGGGATCGGTTGGTAGGACATGTTTTAAGGCATCAAGGGATCACAAATTTAGCATTGGAGGGCAGCGTGGAGGGCAAAAATCGTAGAGGGAGACCAAGAGATGAATACACTAAGCAGATTCACAAGAATGTAGGTTGCAGTAGGTACTGGGAGATGAAGAAGCTTGCACAGGATAGAGTAGCATGGAGAGCTGCATCAAACCAGTCTCAGGACTGAAGACCACAACAACTACAACATATCAAGTTACTGTTTTTTTTTAATTTGCTGATTACTGGTGTACTGTTCCAAGTATTAAAATGTTTCAGGTAGCTATTACTTGGGTGGAACGCGCGGAACCGCAACGGAGAGAGTAGTTGCGTGCCTTACGTGTCCGTTGTTGGCGAGGCCTGGTCTCCGTTGTTTGTTTTGGTTCACCTAAGTATTGTGTTGCTTCCTCACTTGCGGCCCCGTCGTGTTCTTCTCATAAACATTTCCTTCGAGGCATTTTAGTTAATTTTATGCTAGTATTATTTTAATTTCTTACATTGGTAAAATTGTGTGGCCTTAATTATGCACACTGTTTGTCATAGCGGAGCTGATGTGCCATCGTAATTTCTTGAATTCCATTGTGTGTGCCCTTCGTGATACATATTGTTTGTCATAATAAATTTGAGTATGCCAATTGTAATGTCTCATATATCATGATGTACGTGTGTAATGGTGCAATAAATGGGTGACTGTTATTTTTGTTTTGGCGCAATTCATGCCTCCTTTCTTGTCACTAGGGTACGCTATCCTTGCACTTGTGTTGGTAACCCCACATCAATATTATTGCGGTGCAAATGAAGCGGAGATAATATGCTCTAACCCTGCTTCAGCAATCACAAAACAAAAATAAAACATACCCTAGGTCAAAAATCTCGAAAATCACAGAAGATTATAATGCTAACCAATTGAATAGAGTCCATAGCATGTCAGTAAATAGCTGTCACGACCTATTTATGGGGTAAAACCTTAGCTGAACTTCAGCCTGAGCTGAGAAAGCGGAGTCCGACAAACGGTACTCAGATTACTAAGAGCCCGCTGGCGGCGATGCGGCGCCGCAGTTGTTTACCCAGAGGGCAGAGCGGCAGCTGGGGTCCATTCTCTGGGTCGGCCGCTTCCTGGCTCTCGCGCCTGCGCAGTGTCGGGTCGGCTGACAGGCGTCGCGGGGGAGCAACCCCATCCAGCCTTTTACCTGCTGCTGCTGCTGCTGCTGCCTCGGGTCGGCTGGCCCGAGCCCTCTTAATGCGTCCGCTCCGACAAAAATAAATAAAATGCTTTAGTATTCGGCCTTTTCCTGTCTAAGAAGCCTACCAAATTTCAGACTTAATTCTGCAAACAAGTTGAACTTTAAATTTTGTCGACCAAGACTGTAAGAAAGAATTGTTTTAATGGAAGAAAATAAAAAAAACACTTGCCCGCTGGTATATCGAAAGGCAATAAAGTCTGTAAAAATATCGCAGTTTAATTATCAGATGACTTAACTTGAATGTTGTGGTGTGCTGTGTGCATGGGTGTTGTACAGTTTTGGGTAGGACTACAACAAAAACCAGTTACTTACTATTATTAGCTTAACATGAGGTTCTATTTAATCACTGCTTCCCCCGGCTAATAATGCTTATTTTGTTAAAGAAATCTCTACCTAGGAACGTGTAGCAATGTTGTCTGTTAAGCAATGTAAATGGTACGAAGTTCATGCATAGAAGTGATATACAACCAGCAAACAATCGAAATCCATGTAATCTCAGCTACACAAGAGTAATGATTTCTAGCAGTCTACAGTGCTGTTGCATAATAGTCTCATTACTAGTTGCAGATCGTCTATCCAATTTAGTGCTACTGTTATTCGAGGGAGGAAACGGCCTTGCCGCAGTGGATACACCGGTTCCCGTGAGATCACCGAAGTTAAGCGCTGTCGGGCGTGGCCGGCACTTGGATCGGTGACAATCCAGCCGCCATGCGCTGCTGCCATTTTTCGGGGTGCACGCAGCCTCGTAATGCCAATTGAGGAGCTACTCGACCGAATAGTAGCGGCTCCGGTCAAAGAAAACCATCATAACGACCGGGAGAGCGGTGTGCTGACCACACGCCCCTTCTATCCGCATCCTCAACTGAGGATGACACGGCGGTCGGATAACCCGATGGGTCACTTGTGGCCTGAAGACAGGGTGTTTTTTTTAAATTCGAGGTGGCAACAGTTTTCTTTAATCTAAATGAACAGTTTTGACACACAATACCAGTCGTGCACAACACTAATGTATTGTTTCCTCCACAAATAATTCATAAAACTTGTCAGGAAATAACCAGGCTTCACACATCAGCAGATAACAATTTTTTATCATGTAAGATGCATTTTGCACTGTATTTAAAGATTATTCACAATCTGAGTGGAATTTATTACTTCTGAGTGGGTTCGGGACCACCAACACACAATTGTTATCGCAATAATTGACCGCCAAGATTTATGTCTGTTTAAAAATTCAATCGAAAACTGCCGCTGTAATATTTCACTAAGATGGCGGCTAACATAAGACAATCACTTATCGAATCTCCTTCAGCCACTGTTTTACTACTAACAAATAATGTGTATTAAATCTTTTCTGTTCCTTTGCTATATGCACTAACATTTAAAAGTATTTCTCAGTGTTAGTCAGTTATTATTCAGCATTTACCAATAAACCGCGCCGTAGATCAATAGCGCTAATACTGATAAGAAAACGTAACATTTGTATATGACGAGAATAATATTGAAATAAAAGTTCAAACAAAAGAGTTGACTTCATTGACACAGAAACTCTATTTTTCAAATATTACTTATCAACATAATACAGTTTTTTGTTTACAAACCTCTGCGATACGAGACATCAATCACATCCGCTCAGTACAACGGTTCGAACAAGAAGAAGGATTATTCTAGAAGACTTATAGATAACAAAAGATGGAGATTTTCATTATCTTTTTCATAGGTATTGCCCGAGATGTATGTTTTTACAGGATATTAAATTATGACATTGACAATAATTACTTATTATTTTAGTAACGATGAAGTCTTTTTATTAATATCACGAGAATGTTCATTCAGATTCCACACACCATGATGTCGTAAATATTTTTCTGAAAAAAATATATACGTGGATATTACAATGTCTCTGTGAGCATAGCGTCGCTTTGGGTCAGCCTTACCACAAATTTATTACTATAGCACAGTAGGAGATGCGGAGAAACGCACACAGAAACTGTTCGTAATAAACCCAGGTGTCGTAGGCTAAAGGTGAATGTGGGTTAGGAACATCACAGCTAATATCAGTCCGTAGCACAAGTTCCAATGCCAAAGCTGTAAGTAAACAACTAGACCACCGCCCGAGAGGATACCAGTCCGTAGGAAGAATGTGATATCCATAGTCCGATTAAAATTACTTGTTAGTCGACGTCTGTTACCTGCCGCTATAGATTTGCCACAATGGCTGACGGCTACCGACTGGTTATACGTGACACACAGACACGGGGGGATCACTTCATAAATGGTGTTAGTATGTAACGCGGACTAATGGAAGTGGCTGCCGCGAGGTATGTCCGAAACGGGAGGTGCTCTGTCAATAGCTGATTTTAAGTGACCAATGGCTTAACTACCTCAGACGACTCACTTTGTATCCCTGGATACAAACTCATGTCCCAAGCTAACCACAGCATCGTGATGTGGTGCAGAACCAAAATCACGGTCGCTTTGTTCACGGCTATTAAAGCTAAGCTCTTCGAGCAAACTCAAGACGGAAACAATTCAGCTTCAGCGCTAAAAGCAAACTGTAATTTCCCGCTGTCATAGGTTACCTGCAACTATTCTGGCACTGCCTACCTAGCTGGCACGTTACCAACCAATGAGCAGTCCTCGTTGGCACTTGGTGCAAATTATGGGACGCACAGGCAGAGTCCAAAAGAAAAACGAATAACAAAAGAAGCAATAAGAGCAAATGTAAATGTCAATATGTTTATGAAACTGAGGCGACAAAGAATTATAGATAAAAAATTACATTTTTAAATCAGTGAAACAATAAACTCATTTGATTAGATTTAGAAATTTTCTTTATTTTTTATAAGACTCGAACCTAAGACCAAAAGCGTCTATTCTTCCACTGTCTCTTTGTAGAAGATCACATTCAGATATCACGGTATTTTTCCACCGGGGAAAGATACGGTTGTTCATAATTTCGATAAATACATAAAAATACCTATGTATAGATAACAGGTAAACACAATGTCATATATATTATATAAGTGTGGCATAGAGTGTAGAGGCTAATAAAGAACAAAACTTAAAAACAAGAAAAATTTAACATGGATTCATTAAGGAATGAATCTACAAAACTTTCCTATCAGAAACGATTAGCAGAGAAAATAAGAGAGAAGTCTAGTAATGCAGAATATAACGTAGATGAGGCCTGGGTGAAAATCAAAGAAAGTTTTTAAGTTGCAGTTCAAGAAGCACTAGCTACACGCATCATAAAGCAAAAGAAGAAAACGAACGGGACACCATGGTTTCGCAAAGAGGTTAAGGAAATTCGTAAAAAAGATGTGTGCCTATTTGACATATAAAACACTCAAAACCCAAGGGTCTTATGATGATTACAAAAGTACTCGTAATGAGACAAAACATCTAGTCAATCGTTCTGAATAGGAACACAGGACAACATTTTCTAAAAATTTAGAATCGAATTTTTTTGGATTGCAGGAAGAAATTTGGAGAATGAAATGACAGCAGAGCAAGAATTAAACGACCTTTTGAAAGTGAACATTATAAATGAGGAATTATGGATTAAATATTTAACAGATTTACATAAAAGTAAAAAATCATCAGAAAACGAAGAGTGATCAGACATAAGTATAAAACTACATGATCGTGTAACTGCTTCGCATGCAGAGTCAGAAGAAGCTGTAAGTCTGTTAAGTAATAGGAAGTCCCCTTGGAAAGATAATGAAGTAAGGATAAAATTTGGTTAACCAGACATCCGCAACTGAGCATCGTGGAATCAAATAATAAACCTCTTCACTGGAACGAAATTTGGAGAATGATATGACACCAGAGGAAAGAATTATAAAAATTTTGAGAATGAACGACGTAAATGAGAAATTGGGGTAAATATTTGACAGAGTTGTAGAAAGGCAAATTATCATAAACGACGAGAGATCAGGTACTGGGGAACAAATAAATGATGATGTAACTGTTTCAAATGCACAGGTAGAAGAAGCTTTGACTCCGTTAAAAATAGGAAGTTCCCTGGGAAAGACAGGATTACCAATGAATTACTGAAGTAAGAATAAAATTTGGTTAACGGTACACCCGCAGCTGAGCATCGTATAATCAGATAATAAACCGCTTTAGTTATAAATAGTTTGCTGCTACAATAATGACCGGTTTCGGGCTATTGTAAGCCCATCTTCAGATGAACAAGAACCGCAAGGCGTGTGGCCACAACTCACTCGAAGTATGGAGGATATTCAGTAACTGTACAATTAACCAAATTGGTAACAATGTTGTAATTGGTAACAAAATTCCAAGCGAATTGGTAACAAAATTCCAAACGAATGGAGAACTAGTATTAAAATTTTAAATTACAAAGAAGGAAATAAGAGAGACAATTCCATCAACAGAGGGATAAATCTACTGAGTTCAGTTCTTAAATAATAATAATAATAAACAGGAAATAAAATAAAAACCATACGTGACTTTTATAATGCAGACAACCGGTTGCAAAAAGATTTAACTGGACCTGGTTTCAGCACCGACAGTAGGTGTCACCAGAAAATCCAAAACAGTTACGTAATAATTACAAAACCATGAACATAGAAGTAAACAGAGAATTGATGGTTATTATACAGAACAAATTTATTAGGCGTGTACACTCACATGTTGCGAGGGATGAACCTATGTATGAGAAAAATGCTCTCGCCATATAATGCAACTTCTGAAAATCATATTTAAAACCACACAAAAATTACAGATATTGGAACTAGCATAACAATCTACTTGTCAAAAGTTGGCCGATGTGACTGAGCGGTTCTAGGCGCTTCAGTCTGGAACCGCGCGACCGCTACGGTCGCAGGTTCGAATCCTGCCTCGGGCATGGATGTGTGTGGCGTCCTTAGGTTAGTTAGGTTTAAGTAGTTCTACGTTCTAGGGGACTGATGACCTCAGATGTTAAGTCCCATAGCGCTCAGAGCCATTTGAGCTAACTTGTCAAAAAAGGTTGTATCTACATGAAATAGTACTCTGAGCGTCGCTAAGGACTGTACGAGTGCCGATCGCTGTGGTCGAGCGGTTCTAGGCGCTTCAGTCCCGAAACGCGCTGCTGCTACGGTCGCAGGTTCGAATCCTACATTGGGCATGGATGTGTGTGAGGTCCTTAGGTTAGTTAGGTTTAAGTAGTTCTAAGTCTAGGGGACTGATGACCTCAGATGTTAAGTCCCATAGTGCTTAGAGCCATTTGAACTGTAATAGTGTCACAGGCCAAAGTTGGCGAAAACATAGGCACGAAATAAGTTGCGCCACCTATCAAAAACTGAAGAAATCAGCTGCTTACATTAACGAAAGTGTTTTATATAGCATATTAGTGTTCATATCACAAGTCAACAATCAATATCATGCAAAATAAAATTTCACACACAACAATGCAATAGCAAATATACACTCCTGGAAATTGAAATAAGAACACCGTGAATTCATTGTCCCAGGAAGGGGAAACTTTATTGACACATTCCTGGGGTCAGATACATCACATGATCACACTGACAGAACCACAGGCACATAGACACAGGCAACAGAGCATGCACAATGTCGGCACTAGTACAGTGTATATCCACCTTTCGCAGCAATGCAGGCTGCTATTCTCCCATGGAGACGATCGTAGAGATGCTGGATGTAGTCCTGTGGAACGGCTTGCCATGCCATTTCCACCTGGCGCCTCAGTTGGACCAGCGTTCGTGCTGGACGTGCAGACCGCGTGAGACGACGCTTCATCCAGTCCCAAACATGCTCAATGGGGGACAGATCCGGAGATCTGCTGGCCAGGGTAGTTGACTTACACCTTCTAGAGCACGTTGGGTGGCACGGGATACATACGGACGTGCATTGTCCTGTTGGAACAGCAAGTTCCCTTGCCGGTCTAGGAATGGTAGAACGATGGGTTCGATGACGGTTTGGATGTACCGTGCACTATTCAGTGTCCCCTCGACGATCACCAGTGGTGTACGGCCAGTGTAGGAGATCGCTCCCCACACCATGATGCCGGGTGTTGGCCCTGTGTGCCTCGGTCGTATGCAGTCCTGATTGTGGCGCTCACCTGCACGGCGCCAAACACGCATACGACCATCATTGGCACCAAAGCAGAAGCGACTCTCATCGCTGAAGACGACACGTCTCCATTCGTCCCTCCATTCACGCCTGTCGCGACACCACTGGAGGCGGGCTGCACTATGTTGGGGCGTGAGCGGAAGACGGCCTAACGGCGTGCGGGACCGTAGCCCAGCTTCATGGAGATGGTTGCGAATGGTCCTCGCCGATACCCCAGGAGCAACAGTGTCCCTAATTTGCTGGGAAGTGGCGGTGCGGTCCCCTACGGCACTGCGTAGGATCCTACGGACTTGGCGTGCATCCGTGCGTCGCTGCGGTCCGGTCCCAGGTCGACGGGCACGTGCACCTTCCGCCGACAACTGGCGACAACATCGATGTACTGTGGAGACCTCACGCCCCACGTGTTGAGCAATTCGGCGGTACGTCCACCCGGCCTCCCGCATGCCCACTATACGCCCTCGCTCAAAGTCCGTCAACTGCACATACGGTTCACGTCCACGCTGTCGCGGCATGCTACCAGTGTTAAAGACTGCGATGGAGCTCCGTATGCCACGGCAAACTGGCTGACACTGACGGCGGCGGTGCACAAATGCTGCGCAGCTAGCGCCATTTGACGGCCAACACCGCGGTTCCTGGTGTGTCCGCTGTGCCGTGCGTGTGATCATTGCTTGTACAGCCCTCTCGCAGTGTCCGGAGCAAGTATGGTGGGTCTGACACACCGGTGTCAATGTGTTCTTTTTTCCATTACCAGGAGTGCACAATACATTTTGTGTGAAAACGAATTACATTGCAGTAAATGAAAAGGAGAAAGGAAGGCGATATTTTAGAGTCTACTCTGAGGAAAAAAGGAGTCACTTTTAAGTGTTTCTAAGTAAGGACTTCACACCATTAAAGAAATATTTATTACGCAGCTGCAGCTCTTCATTCAGAATTAAATCGTCATTGAGATAAAGGTGTTTGAAAATAACTAAGTATTCAAGGATAATAAGCCTGAAGCGTTTCTTTTCTGTGTGAAGGATGTTTACGTCATGAACTTCTTTACCCTTATATCCCGTAATTAATAAATGAAGAGCAAGGGACGAGCTACACAGCATGTTAAGAAAAGAGGTGGTAGCACTCACCGAAATGAGGAAAATGATTCCAAAAAACGTGGGTCCGAAACGTATAGTTTCCGAGATAAACACGTGTTTATAGGAAGGGTAGCGCGACGGTTGTTTGCGGATATTAGGACAGTCCTTGCATTGGCGCTCCGTCAGATGTGTCGGCAGTGTATCACGATGTCTTACAGTATCCCACCTACCAGTAGGTGGTCTGCAGTCAGCTGCGTGTTTCGAATCGTGTTGTAGGCTACGCTAGTTTTCGTCGTTTGTGTGTCTTACTGTACAGCACTGTCAGCTCTGGGTACGTATCATGGTGTTTTTCCTTCTTCCAAACGCGGATTCACGCATATGTTGACTGTTAGTACGCTGCTTGTACGTGCAAGTGGTGTAGAACATTTGCATTTTCTCTCTTCCATCCCTTGTTTTCAATGGAAGCCGAAAATTCGACAAGTGAATTGCCAGATATGATATTCTGTTATGGCTTAGCAAATGGATGTAGCGTGCGAGCCTGTGCCCTCTAAGTGAAAAGTATCCACAGTGTAGAGTGTTCTCTGATAAGCTATTTGGCAGACTTGTCCAGCCGCGCGGGATAGCCGTGCGGTCTCAGGCGTCTTGCCACGGTTCACACGGCTTCCCCCGTCGGAGGTTCGAGTCCTCCCTGGGGCATGGGTGTGTGTGTTGTCGTTGGTGTAAGTTAGCTTAAGTTAGATTAAGTAGTGTTTAAGTCTAGGGACCGATGACCTTAGCAGTTTGGTCCCACAGGAACTTACCACAAATTTTCCAAGACTTTTCCAGCGTCTGAGGGACACAGGTACCCTTGCACCTCAGAAGACTGATAGTGGAAGGCCCCACACAGTTCGCACGCCTGACATAGCGGAGGGTGTGGCACCTTCGATGGAAGAAGCCTCAAGGACCAGTGTGTGGCGATTAAGGTACGTTGTCCAAAACGCGACGCACACTAGCGACTGCGACGGGTCGCTACGTGACGTCAGAAGTTGTCCGCTGGCGCATGCGCAGTTCGAGTTTGGGATGCGACGCGCGACTGTTGCGGCAGCTGTCGCAGCACTGCACCAGTGAGCAGTGTTGCGACGGAAGTCGCACGACACAAAGACGTACGGCTGCGAGAAAGATGTCGAGCCAGTCAAGGAAAACTGAAATGAACCACTCACAGGATGTGATGCTCTGTGAGCTGGTCTCGCAACAGCCTTGCCTTTACGATTTGAAGAACCCTAAATATAGAGACACTATGTTCAGAGACAGAATTTGGGAAGAAATTGGTGCACAGTTGAAACTGGCAGGTGAGTGAAATATATAATATTTTCCCATTAATGCAAATTTTTCAGGGCTGTTATGAAAATCAGTATAATCCATGCAGATGTAGAATTAGAATGATGAATATGAACTTGAAGGTCAATTTTTGCATTACTCTTTTTTGTGACGATAAAAATTGAAAACGGCAAATACATTATAAAATGAACAATCTAAAGTACAACGAGAAAGTTACATTTTACAATACCTTCACTTTGAAAGTAAACGGTAGATTGGTGTCTTGATGATACCTTCTAGTTGTGAAAAACCACCACCAGATTGTTGTACAACTTTCTGTAATCAATAGATGTTCGTTTTTGAGGAAGGCGTTTCTCAACAGATTGCGCAGTCACATTCACTTCAGTTCATTGGTAGGACATGGTGCTCAAAAAACTTGTGCCAAAAGCGCACTACTGTTTTACAAGGCCCTTCTGGTCTGACACAGTTCACAATTGAAATTCGTCTTTTGTAAATCTTGGAGTCATCTTTTGAGTGCAGCTTGGCAAGATTAAACGTTGATGTCATCCATAACGATGTATGCTGTCAGAATACAAGAACATGGAAGTTCATTTCGATGGGAATAAAGATTCAGTCGGCTATGAAAGTTGCCTTAGCTTGTTCCAAAAGTTTCTGCATGGGAGAAACAGACAAGTATAATTTGGGGAAATTTTGTGAACAAGCATGGACATTATTTCTTCCACATTTCTGCCAGTGTATACTGTAGACGTTCAGAATCAAAATTCTAGAGATGTTTAAGGTGTAACCCTATCTTGTTGTCAAGAACTTGAAACAATGCAATGAAGCTAGCGTGCGCTTATTGTTAATAAACTTATCTTTCATTGGAATTTTAGGTGAAATGTGCAAAAACAGATGGAGGAATATTTGGGACTCGTATCAGAGAAATAAACGAGAAAGAAAGCTTGGAACATGTTCAGATGCCTCAGCAAAACCAAGAAAATGGGTTCTGCTTGATCACTTGGCTTTAAGAAACCTACGTTTCGTGGCATTTTAAATGAAATTGTCAAGAGCATATGGAGAAATATTAGTAACTCATACCGGAGGAATATGACATAAAATGGTTTCATTAGGTCCAAATGTGTCAGCGAAACAAAACAAATGCATTCTTTATCGTGTGATGACCACACGATTCTCGTTGCGCGTCGACAGAACTGGCGGCTAGTCGCGACGCTCCCGGAGATATATGAGCCCAAATCTCGGAAACGGAGATCGATATCAATCTGATCTCAACTTAAAAAATAATTTCGATATGTTAGCTTCTTTTCATCGGCAACGATGTATGACCTAACGTGAACCATACGTAAAGTAGCCAGCGACCACATTTTTCACTGTACACAATTCAAATTTGATGCAGTAGGTTACTTGTAAATTAAGTATCGGGATAACTGTGACGAATATCGGAAAAATAGACACCTCATTATCAAGCTGTGATGTGAAACTGTAAGATACGCAAACATCAATTTTTTGTGCCTTTTACTTTCCTCACAATTGATTGAGAAGTAATATACAGCGAAAAAAACACGCAAAACCGGAAGAGATACTTTTCAATTTTTTAAAGTAAAAGGAGAATCTGTATCGAAATCTAACTCTGGGAGCCGATGTAACTTTGTTGCATTAACATACAGTATTTTTTACAGCAAGAAAATCGGAATTCTTATTTTTCTTATGTATTTGAATCCACCGCCGCCGACCGGAGCTTGGGAAACGGCGACGACTCCAGTCGTGTTGCGGCCGTGTCGCCGTCTGCCAGGGTGGGGAAAGAGGAGGGGGCAGCGTCGCAGTCGCAGCCAACTGTCGCGTATTGCACAACGTAACTTTAGCCTGCACAAGAATGGGCGTCCAACTCTCTTATCTGGGCGGGAATTTCATGAAGAAGCCTCTGGGATCAGTGTGTGACGATTATCTGCACCAGAATGGGCGTCTCACTCTCTGGGCGGGTATTTCATGAACAATTGCTGTACCCATCCCATCTACAGCGCGTTCAGGCGCTAAGGCCACAAGATCATCATGGCAGACGGCGATTCTGTCAATGGTTGTCGCATAACTGTGCCGCACATCCACTGTTCACATCCAAGATTCTGTTTACCGACGAGGCAGGGTTTATAAGAGATGGTGTTGTGAATTTCCGTAACTAGCATGCATGGGCAGATGTAAATCCCCAAGCAACTCAGATAAGTCAACGTTTTGGCAGGCGTACTTGGGGATACGTTAACAGGGCCATACGTGCTACCACAAAAATTATCTGGGGCGTGTTATCTGTACTTTCTCATTAATATATTGCCTACCTAGCTGGAGGCTGTGCCACTACAGCAACGAATATAGATGTACAATCAATCTGTCTAAGACTTATCGATTGTACAGTTGTGGATAATTTCGATATGGTTCAGCTTCAAAGGAATACAGGATGTTTTTAACTAATCTGTTGTACCCTACATCCTGGATGATGTTTAATAACCGAAACCGGCAGATTACACATGGGACAATAAACAGCTGATGGCTAAAATGCATTTTATAAAGTAATCCGAAAATGCATAAGAGAAATTTTAACAGGTGACAGCCATGCGCGCGCCTCCTGTCATAACACTGACAGCCGAGGCCGCAAATGTTGTGACAGCCAGGAGGACGAAGTTTGACAGTTGTGGCCCGTTCCAGGCCGGACGAACTTTGCGGCGTGGTCAATAGAGGGCAGCATCTTTGATGCGCAATAATTGGTAGGGCTCAAAGTATGAGAAATCCTGACTGTAGGTTAGCTACCCTGACGCTCGGAACACATGGTGGCGAACATCCGGAATTTGAGTTGTCCAGCGAAGGTACTCTCCAAGGCCAAAGGGAAACTCTGAATTAAAACTGAACCAAATGTGTGACAAATCAGTCACGTGGTTTTTATACAAAAATAAGATGCAATTGTGAGTGAAGATATGGACTCCCTACAAGATTTAATTTAAAACATATTAAATGTTAAATATTTTGGATATAAAATAACCCCCCCAAATTCTATAAGTCCCTCCAGATCCTTGAGCATCATGCACTCCGCCTCGCCTTCAGTATACGCCTCCCGTCCCCCACGCAGATCCTCTATGATCTCATTCCTTTCCCCCATCTGCTCCTATTCCTCGAACATATCCGGATCCTCTACACCTCCCGCCATCTTGCACCCCCTCTCCTCTCCCATCCCCGCCCCCTGCCACGTCTTCACCATTGTGTCCCCCCTACTCTCCATCTCTACACCCTACATCTCCTTTCCCAAGGTGGCTCCCATCAACTCCCCTCCCAGATGATGCCCTCTCTCCCTCCATTTATCCCTCCTATCAACACTGATCCTCACTCCCCCTCCTTTCCTCTGTCCTTTACCTGGGCTCACTCTTCCCCTCTTCCGTCCTGTTTTCTCCCCACTAAACCTCTCCCAACTTCCCTTCTCCCCCTCAAGTCCTTTTGTATTCCCCTCCTCTGCCTACCCCACTCCCTGTCGCGTCTGCCCCCCACCCCTCTTATGGGTCCTCCTCCACCATCAGCTCGTTTCCTGGTTGCCCCCTTCGCTTTTACTCTCCTTTCCCCCCTTTTTTGTTTTCCCATCATCTGTCCAGTTTCCCCCCACCTGCTCTCGGCTGTGGTATGTCGCATTTGCCAACTTTTTCGTGCAGTGTTCCAGTGACTATTCGGTGTTGTTCGTCTTTCTCGTGTTGCGAACAGAAACCATGCTGTCGCTAGGTGTGAATTTTATGACTTTTGCGAACAGAATCCAGACTGTCGCCGTGTTTTTTTTTCATTGTCTGTTTATTGTTTTACCTGTCTGCTTCGTGTGTATTTTTAGCTTCATCATCCCTCTGTTCTTTGTCTTAAGTTCCACGATTTCTTTTCGCCATGTTACTCTTTAAGTCTCCGATTTTATCGCCTGTTTTTATTATTTATTCTCTTCATCTTTCTCACAAAGACTGTAGGCTGAAGAGCGGCATACTAAGCTGCTGCCAGCGCGCCCCCCTTCGGGGGGAATTGAAATTCAATAAAGAAAAAAAAAAGATATAAAATAATATTGTTCAGCGCTTGGACCATGAACAATGTTGGGTTCCGCGACTTTGTCTAAACATCTATGACTGTTCTGCAATTAAATTTGATGCTGACCTGTAATTAAAAATATCGTTACTTAGCGATTTCAACACTTAAGCTTAGAAGTGTGCTGAAGCTCTTTGGATAATTTCGTTTGTTTGCTGGAGGTTAAACGAACACTCAATGCTGGTCGACCTACTTAGGTTGTCCCTCTGACAAATATTGTTGTAACAACACTCTAATGAATAGAATGAAAGGATATTTTACTTTTTTTCTAGAATAAATTTAATATGTAAAAAGTGAACATTATTTCACCGCAAATTCCTGCCTTCAATTTTAATAAACGTGTAACTGCCTTCATTTAGGGTTGAATGCGATGGATGCATTGGCTGGCCCTTAGACAGTGACGAAGCCAATGTTCTGAAATTAAGCCACGCATTGGGAAGATCTATTAACAGTGCAGTGTCTTTATTACTTTATTTAATTTTCTATTCGTGCCGAGGCTCGTGAGCGCTCCCGAGTCTAACTTTGGTGGAAGCAAAAGTTAATATCTTCACCTTCATTCATTTGCTTTTTCGTTATGCAAGGAACAAGAAGAACAGAACACTCGTAAAACGAACATTTTTTTCTTCATAAAAGTTGCTCACTAATTACGTCGCACGTGACTAGTCACGTCAAGGAGCAATCATTTTTCCTATTTCAAGTTATAGCACTTGTAAGTTGCAAAGTCGTAATTTCACTTAAATTTGCACAATACAATCTGTGTAATGCTTTGCAAGAGAAGTCGCGCTTTAAAAACATATTGGTTGCTCGATAGGTCAATCGGTAACAAAAACATGTATGGGGTGGTAAGAGAGAGATTATCATCTCTTGAGTGAGTGCGAGAGTGTATTTATTGATCTCATTTGATTTTACTTAAAAAGGCAGACGAAACACCAGTGGTATTAGCCGGCTATATCATTCACCGGAAAGGTGTGAAATGTATGTTTCCTCTTCACGTCATTCTAGTAAAGCCAGCCAGTTCGGTTACAGAGGAGTGGGTGGTCCTTTACTAGGTCTTTATCAGTATGTGTTCGTGGCCACAGTTTTGGAGACTGTTGTTCTGTATAACGCCTACGGTTTCGGTGTTTACGGCGGACAACGAAGCTGAAAAGAAAACAAAATACAGTCCTACAATGAAGTCTTTCACGACCGAATGGTACTGTTGTTGATAATTCTTCTGGGTTATATGGCTGTGGTCCACGGAATACTTCTATTCCTAACGTTTCGTCCAATACTACGTTGGACATCGTAAGAGGTATGGCTGGTCCTGTTGAGTCGGCAGGACTCAACAGAACCAGCCATACCTCTGAGGATGTCCAACGTAGTATTGGACGAAACGTTAGGAATAGAAGTATTCCGTGGACCACAGCCATATAACCCAGAAGAATTATCAACAATAATACAGTCCTCCACATTCTAGGCTTACACTTCGAAAAATAAACTGCAGTGTGCATTCAGCAAAATCATGTTGCTGCGGAATGAAAGGCTTCCGGCGTGGTTTGATGCTTATAGTGAATTGGAAATGTAAGGTATTAACGTATTGTAGTACTCTCATACGAGGACTGTCGTCTCACAAAGAGAACTCGAAAGGTACTTTGCGTGGTCAGTGCAGTAGGGTGTTGGGCGAATGGACGGTTTTCGCTGAGTAGAGTGAAATGTGATCTTAATGAACATGGGCAGATTAGAGTGGCTTATTATAACTTACTCTTTCATACACTACTAAGATGTATACAACATAGGCTGCTGTACTGTAGCAAAAGAACTAAATTCTTGCTACAGCGTAAATATTCACGAGGCCAAAAGTTAAACACTACAGTGTTGAAACTGTGAAGCAACACGTCTGTCTAGTCAACGGTAATGGTGGGGCAAAAGGGGGATTGCAGGTTGCATGCATTCAGGGGCAAGCATACATTCAAGGGCAAACCTATTGTTATGCTGATTGATTTATGACCCCTTGGGGGTTGATTTATGACCATCTGGGGATAAACTGTCCTTCTGAGAAATCTCCAATCCCCCCCTCGTCTTCTCCTCCCCAACCCTGTGGGAAATCGCCAAGCCACCTCCCTCTCGCTGATACAAGCTGACTTTTGATATCAAACTAACTGACTAATTAATTATACTAATCAATTAATTGCCCCTTCCCCCCTCTGGGAAATCCTCCAGCCCTCCCTTCCCCTCTCCCGCTCCCAACACAGAAAACAACTGGCGAGAAAATCGCTCAGCCTGTGCAGAGCTGTTGGTGTGCAATGTGCAAGCATTACCTCATCCAGTAACTACATGCCCTAATTATGTAATTATAGTACTGCAGATTGGAGGTGTTATCTCGTTGGAAAATGTTCGTGTTTCTGCTGACATTGAGGTGCAGGAATCGACAGAGGATGTCCCCACCACTACCAGCAAAAATTGGTGGGAAAAATCGCTGAGCTGATGGACTGGAATGATCCTATGACAGTAAATTCAACCACACTGCAGAGGGCATATTATTTATTTACAATTTTCAATTCTCAGTGGTTGGATCACTCTTTTATTTGGCGATGATTCGCATGCATGCATGTGGATCATTGGGAAGAGGGGAAGTCCTAAGATTTTTTGTAGGTTGGTGTATAAGACACTTAAATATTCTAGTATTAAATCAAACAACACATGGATATGTCAGCTATATGACCATATATGTTCGGAAAACTGTGGAAACATTATGAAAAATGACATAAAATCGGTAAAATGAGAGGAGAACCTGGTATAATCGCGAAAAAGTGATGCAAAATATGTAAAACTGCAAAAACGTAGCATAATTGACAGGGAATACATGAAGTTAGAGAAAAAATACCTTGAAACGAATACTGAGCGAAATCAACATAATTGCTTGTTATGGAGGAGAATGCACTGATGCTACACATTCACATCTTAATAGTGGAAAGAGGAGGCATTCTAGAGATTTGGTGTGAAGGTAAAACGGAAATATTATTCCGCACATGAACAATACAACTTAATATCGGACCATGACTTCTGTGTCCAAGAAGAAGGTTACCACGGGTGGTGGCAAACTGTAAGAATACTGTTAATCTCCTCTGGCTACTGATCGTGGAGTTCAATTCCTCGTAAGACATCGCTGCTACTTTGTATGCACTTTCAGTTGCCGACGATCCTTTTATAGGACTGTTGTGAACAGATCATAATTTTAGAACTGTAATCCGGCTTGAACATCGTAAACAGCAGGCGTCTTACATCGTCGAAAACGTATGTAGTGTTTGTGTTGCAAAGAACCGATGTTTTCTTCGGTATGCAAGCTAGTTGTTTTGTCACCTTGCAGTCTGTCATCATAGTTTATCGGAGAGGAACTTGCAGAGAGGATGTATGTCAAGCGATGGAAATATATTTCTTACACTGAAATATTAACAGCGTTACATGCCACACAACTAACAGGTCGAAAACTGGACAGCTCTAGCATTATAGCGTATTCACGTAGTTAGTGCAGTGTGGTGCGAAATTTCACATGTCAAGTGCAGTTGTTATACGTTTGTCTATTTTCTCATAAAATATAGTTGGTTCCATTCGTTTTACATTGATGACGATAATTTTATAGGACTGATTCGAGCATAGCAGAATTTATCGCAAAGAATGTATTTTATTTCTTTGGTGTAGAAGGTAGTAGTTTTGTCAACTTAAAGTTTCTCTCCATGGTGACTGAGGTACAAAACTGGCAGAGTGAATCTATGCAAGGTCTTGAAAATATTTTCCACATGACCAACGTATTGAAAATCCACACTACTTTAACATCATAGCTTGTTTAATTGCAGAACCCTATAGCATTAGCAATGCATGTTTCTGTGCGTGTCATAGGAAGACAGACGTTATCGTCTTATACGAACCAGCTCTTAAAAACAAGATCGCAACAATTATGTTACTCCCAGCCTGTAGAAACAGCGGTCTCGATCCTACAGGCACACACAAGTATTGCTAACGATATCCATGTTAAAAACTGTACAAGCTTTACAAATCGAAGTATGGTATTGCTTCAAAATGAAGTGGTCCTCCACACAAATACCGTGACACTGAATGTAGACAGTGATCGCTGGGATGTGTATTAACAGAATGAAAGTGTTGGTGCTCGTCGGCAGTAGTGTAAGCTCGTAATAAAATCACCCTTCTCACCGAAATTTGAAATCGATTTGGCTAAGAAACGTGGTATTAAGCCGATATTTGCAATTCCCTTATGCCACTGGCCGATATTTCTTACGCTAGCAAACAGTATTTGTGACGCATTCTATATCAATGCCATGTAGACCGTATAACAGACGTTGTGTAATATATCCATGGGGTGATAGGCGAGGGAGGATGGTGGTTGACTGAGAATGATGGCATGCAGTAGATGGTGCGCTATGTGAGGAATAACTTAAAATATATAATGCTAGACTGAAGTCGTAAGAAATTTACAAAATCTTATGACCAACACACTGGCTTTTCAGAGTTATAGTGTTACGCTTTCTGGTAGCGATGCAGTGTGCGAGATGCAATCGCGTTTCTCTGTACAACCACACATTTTCGTTGGACCCTATGGAGCTGTCTTTTAATGATTACCGCCATTGGTGAATCATATTTGTGGCACATTTTCATCTTGTAATGAGTCACCTTCCTCGAACCTATCTGCTAAGGTTCAAATGGCTCTGAGCACTATGGGACTTAATTTCTGAGGTCATCAGTCCCCTAGAACGTAGAACTACTTAAACCTGACTAACCTAAGGACACCACACACAACCATGCCCGAGGCAGGATTCGAGCCTGCGACCGTAGCGGTCGCGCGGTTCCAGACTGCAGCACCTAGAGCCGCTCCGCCACTCCGGCCGGCACACTGGTACCATTCACAAGAAATGGAGCATGTAAATCCATTCCGAAATTATTGCTCAATATATTTGGTGCCACCAGCATTCAGTTATTGGCGAAGTATTATACTTAGTAAGGCTTGTGTGATCAATTCGCTGCCATCAGCAGGCTTATAGAGTGGGGTGTAAATTTACTGTGGTCAGTGCACTGAAAATAACAATGCCTGGTCGTAAGGGAGGTGTGGATTTGACGTAAAAAACTGCAATTTCAATGCATCGATAGCCTTAAGAGGATAAATGATTTTACGTGAAAAGTTATGTCAAGTCATAAGAATGATGTAGATTTACGTGGGCAATTGATATTTTCAGAACCACAGCCATCAGGAGGAGGTATTCCTGATACTTCACTCATTATCGATATTTAGTTGAAATTAGAGTGATAAATACGTGACTGGTTTGCTAGGTCGAATCTGCCGGCCACCCGAATGCATGGTGGCCAGTGACCGGAACGAATTAACATTTCCGGCTTAAGACTTGAGTCGTCGCTGTCTCCCAAACAGGTCAGTTGGGGAATGGGGATGCAGTCGACATAACGTTTTCGCGCTCTGTGATGGTGAATAGTGAACTAACACTCAGTCTGTGTTGGGCAGCCTTCATGATCGCATTGGTTGCGAATATTCACCGATTTTTACGTGGGTATTTGGGAGGATTCAGTATCGATCACTGATAAGTGCTGGCGCTTATTGACGTATTGATAACATCAGAGTTCCTACCACTCCGATCATCCTCGACACCCTCCATGACTGGGCAGTCCTCTCCAGCAGTCCGAGTCCGCCTGCAGATCAGGCGCTACCGCTCTGACGCACGTCTGCGGCCCTGCTCTGCTCTGGCTCACCGTGTGTGGACATCAAGACATGAGCGAGTGGGATGCGTGAGTGTTTCAGTGATCACTGACACCTAACTGTGCCAACTACTGCTACGGAATGAGAGGTGCTTTAAGTGTATGTTCTTCGCTGCTTCTCATTACAGCCTGGTGGACTCTGTCTCAAAGTGGAAAGGTTGGAGTGTTATCCATGGTTATTGCTATTCAGACACGTGGTAGACCCCTCCTCCTCCTCTTTCTGACCTACTCATTCTTCGTCCTGGTGTAGCTGAGAGAATCAACTTAGGAATTATATTTTTTTGAGTCATCAGACTTCTGACTGGTTTGATGCAACCCAGAACGAATTTCTCTCCTCTGCCAACTTTTCATCTCAGAGTAGTCTCCAGTTTTTGCCCTCTACAGCTCCCTCTAATACAATGGAAGTCATTCCCTGATGTCTTAACAGATGTCCTATCATCTTTTCCCATCTCCTTGTCAGCGTTTTCCACATATTCCTTTCCCCACCAATTCTGCACAGAACGTATTCATTCCTTACCTTATGAATCCACCTAATTTCCAACATTTGTCTGTGGCATCCCATCTCAGTTGCTTCGATTTTCTTCTGTTCCGGTTTTCCCACAGTCCATGTTCCGTTACCACTCAATGCTGTGCTCCAAACGTACATTCTCAGACATTTGTTCCTCAAATTAACGCCTATGTTAGATGCTAGTACACTTCTCTCGACGAGGAATAACCTTTTTGCCAGTGCTAGGCCGGCCAGAGTGACCGAGCAGTTCTAGGCGCTACAGTCTGGAACCGCGCGACCGCTACGGTCGCAGGTTCGAATCCTGCCTCGGGCATGGATGTGTGTGATGTCCTTAGCTTAGTTGGGTTTAAGTAGTTCTAAGTTCTAGGGGACTGATGACCTCAGCAGTTAAGTGCCATAGTGCTCAGAGCTATTTGAACCATTTTGCCAGTGCTAGTCTGCTTTTGATATCCTCCTTGCTCGGTCCGTCATTGGTTACTTTCCTGCCTGGGTAGTAGAATTCCTTAACTTCATCTACTTCGTGACCATCAATCCTGATGTTAAATTTCTCGCTGTTCCTATATCTGCTACTTCTCATTACTTTGGTCTTTGTGTGACTTACTCGCAGTCGATACTCTGTACTCATTAAACTGTTCATTCCATTCAGCAGATCATGTACGAGGGTAATCCCAGAAGTAGGTCTCCTATTATTTTATAAGGACATAGAATTGTTTATTTCTACAGTTTTTTACATCAGCTACTTCTCGACATAATCACCATTTCTGTCGATGCATTTTTGTAGACGCTGTGGCAGTTTTTGTATGCCCCTGTCATACCGGTTCGCCACCATGCTGTTCAGAAAGTTATGAACCTCTTCTTTGACCTCGTCGTCGAAGCTGAATCGCTTTCCGGTCCTATGTTCTTTCAACTTAGGAAACAGGTGATAATCACTGGTCGCCAAGTGAGCACTATAGGGTGGGTGGGTGATCATGTTCCACTGAAACTGTTGTAGGAGAGCAACGGTTCGCCGAGCGATTTGTGGGCGAGCGTAGTCATGGAGAATGTGTACGCCCTAGCTTAACATTCCTCTTCTCCGGTTCTGAATTGCCCGTTTGAATTTTTTCAGAGTCTGACAGAATCTGTCAGCATAAATCGTGGTCCCAGTGGCCATTAATTCGACCGATAATACCACTTTCCAATCCCAAAAAACCGTTGCCATGACTTATCGGCAGATTGTGTTTGAATTTCCGCGGCTTTGGCGAAGAAGGATGCCGCCACT
This sequence comes from Schistocerca americana, assembly GCF_021461395.2. NCBI lineage: Eukaryota > Metazoa > Arthropoda > Insecta > Orthoptera > Acrididae > Schistocerca > Schistocerca americana. The sequence continues at coordinate 42,780,821 of NC_060120.1, forward strand.
GGCGTGATTTTTGCATGGTCTGTGGTGTAAAGTGGTATGCCCAGGTTTCGTCTCCCGTGACAGTTGAGTCCAGAAAGTTGTCCTGTTCGGCTGCATGGCGGTGAAGAAATGCGCAGGAAGCATCAACTAGTTGCCGCATGTGGTCCTCAGTCAGCATGCGTGGCAGCCATCTTGCGCTCACCTTCAAGTAGTTCATTGTTTCCGTCAAAATTCTGTGAGCGGTGCTTCGGGAAACCTCAGGAACCAACGTGCAGGTATCATCCAGGGTGATCCGCCGATCTTCACGCATGCTTTGCTCAACCTTCAACACTTGTCTCCTTAGAAATTGACGGTCTCCCGCTCCTTTGTTCGTCGTGAACTTCGGTCCGACCAGCTGCAAACTCTCTACACCATTTACGAACATTTTTGACATTCATGTACGACTCACCATACACTTCCGTCAATTGGCGATGGATTTCAATCGGCACAGTGCCCTTTGCGTTCAAAAACCGAATAACTGCGCACTTGGCGGTAGCATCCAACGGGAGCTCCATTCTCAACGGCTGCCAAGCCAAGACTGAGCGCCTCAGCGCGGAGTGCGCATGTTTACACACAGTGCGTGAAGCACTCTTCATAACAGTGTGACCAACTGTTACACAAACAGAGTTCTGTACTTATAAAAAAATAGGAGACCTTACTTTTGTGATTACCCTCGTAATTCTTCTTTACTTTCACTCAATATAGAAAAGTCATCAGCGAATCGTATCATTGATATCGTTTAACTTTGAATTTTAATTCCACTATTGAACCTTTATTTTATCTCCATCATTGCTCCTTCGATGTACAGATTGACAGTAGGGGTGAAAGACTACATCCATGTCTTATACCCTTGTTAATACGAGCATTTCGTTCTTGGTCGTAATCTCTTATTATACTCTCTTGGCTCTTGTACATTTTGTATATTACTCGTCTCTCCCTATACCTTACTCCAATCTTTCTCAAGATTTCGACCATCTTGCACCATTTTACATTGTTGAACACCCTTTCCAGGTCGACAAAGCCTATGAACGTGTCTTGATTTTTCTTTACCATTGCTTCCGTTATCAACCTCAACGTCAGAATTGCCTTTCTGGCGCCTTTACCTTTCCTGCTGCCCAACTGATCGTGATCTGACACATCCTCAATTTTCTTTTCCATTCTTCTGCATATTATTAGTGCCAGCAACTTGGATGCGGAGCTGTTAAGATGTTTGTGCGATAATTCTCGCACTTGTCAGCTCTTGCATTCCTCGGAATTGTGTGGATGATATTTTTTTGGAAGTCAGATGGTATGTCACTAGACTCATACATTCTCCACACCAAAGTGAATAGTCGTGTTGTTGCCACTTCCCCTAATGATTTTAATAATTCTGATGGAATATTATCTATTCTTTCTGCCTTATTTAATCTTAACTCTTCCAAAGCTCTTTTAAATTCTTATTCTAATACCGAATTCGCTTCTCTTCTAAATCCACTCTTCTTCTATTACATCAGACAAATCTTCCCCCTTATAGAGGCCTTCAATGTGCTATTATCATCTATGCGCTATCTCGTCTGCATTTAACAGTGGAATTCCAGCTGCACTCTTAATGTTACCACCCTTACTTTTAATGTCACCGAAGGCTGTTATGACTTTCCTATATCCTGAGCCAGTCCTTCCACCTATAATTTCTTTTTAGATTTCTTCAGACTTTTCATGCACCCGTTTCGTCTTAGCTCCATTGCACTTCGTATTTATTTCATTCTTCAGCGACTTCTACGACTGCCCTTTTTAGAGACATCCATTCTTCTTCAGCGGCACTGCCTACTGAGCTATTCCTCATTGCCTAAATCTACAGCCTTGCCTTGGACAACTTCAAGCGTGTCTCGTCATTTCTTAGTACTTCCGTATCCCGCTTCTTTGCATATTGATTCTTCCTGGCTAATTTCTTAAGTTTCAGCCTGATCTTCATCAAAACTTTGTTGCGATCTGAGTCTGTACCTGCTCCTGGGTACGTCTTACAATCCACTATCTGATTTCGGAATCTCTGTCGCACCATGATGTAATCTAACTGAAAGTTTTGTGTATCACCTGTTCTTTTCCAAGTATACCTTCTCCTCTTCTTGAACAGAGTATTCGCTATTATTAGCTGAATTTTATTACAGAACTCAATTAATCTTTCTCCTCTCTCATTCCTTGCACCAAGCCCAAATTCTCCGGTAACCTTTCCTTCTACTCCTTCCCAACAACTTCATTCCAGTCCCCCGCGACTATCATATTTTCATCTCCCTTCGCATACTATATTACTTTCTCAATATCCTCATATACTTTCTCTACCTCTTCATCTTCAGCTTGCCACGTCGGCGTGTATACCTGAACTATCGTTGTCGTTCCTGGTTTGTTGTCAATTGTGATCGGAACAACCCTATCACAGAACTGTTCACAGAGAAACACGTTCTACCCTACCTTCCTATTCATAACGAATCCTACTCCCGTTATACCATTTTCTGCTGCTGTTGATATTACCCCATACCAATCCGACCAGATATCCTTGTCTTCTTTCCATTTCATGTTACTGACCCCTGACATGGGTACCAACGGTGTTCACATTGATTGAGCCAATACTGTAAACTTATCGTGGATCTGTGACAACCAGGACGCTCACTGAGGCAGGAAGAGCAGCAGCGAACGGGAGCGTCGTCCCAGCAGGCGGCACATCTTCATCCAGTACCCCTGGCGATTAGCATTTGCGGGATGGAGCTGTCACAACGCTGGATGTTTCGTTTTCTTCCTCATCAGTCAATGCAAAACGGCGCATGTAAATCCACTCCGGTGGACTTTGTTTCGCCTTTCCACTTTTACCGATTATGTCAGTTGAGCTGCTTCACTAACAGCCATCGAGACACACTTCCACGGATGTTTCAAAGAGTTTAATGAGATCACAACCACCAACCAGACTTGCATAGTTTTCCTGTTGTCCTGCAAACTATTATGCCGGCAAAAAAGGCATTTGTTTCAAAACCAGCTTCCAAGAACACGTGAATTCCTTCACATTAACAGCTTTGAAAAATCAGGCAATACAAAGCATTTTCCCGAAAATAGACACATTATCAACAAGACAGAAAATGATTTGGTAGTATTACACAATAAACTCACTGGTAACACCCTAGATCTGTTCCGGCGGAGTCAGGGATTTTCACCTGCCTCGAGATGACTGGGTGTTTGTGTTGTCCTCATCATTTCATCATCATTCATGAAAGTAGCGGGATTGGACTGATCAAAAGGTTGGAAATTTGTATGGGCGCTGACAACCGCGCAGTTGACGGCCCCACAAACCAAACTTCATCATCATCATCATCTACATCTACATCTACATGGATACTCAGTAAATCACATTTAAGTGCCTGGCAGAGGCTTCATCGAACCACCTTCACAATTCTCTATTATTCCAATGTCGCATAGCACACGGAAAGAATGAACACCTATATCTTTCCGTACGAGCTCTGATTTCCCTTATTTTATCTTGGTTATCGTTCCGCCCTATGCAGATCGTTGTCAACAAAACATTTTCGCATTCAGAGGAGAAAGTTGGTGACTGGAATTTCGTTTGAAGCTTCCGTCGCAACCAAAAACGCCTCTCATTTAATGATTTCCAGCCCAAATCCTGTATCATTTCTGTGACACTCTCTCCCATATTTCGCGATAATACGAAACGTGCTGCCTGTCTTTGAACTTTTCCGATGTACTCCGTCAGTTCTACCTGGTAAGGATCCCACACCGTGCTGCAGTATTGTAAAAGAGGACGGACAAGCGTAGTGCAGGCAGTCTTCTTAGTAGGTCTGTTACATTTTCTAAGTGTCCTGCCAATAAAACGCAGCCTTTGGTTAGCTTTCCCCACAAAATTTTCTATGTGTTCTTTCCAATTTAAGTTGTTGGTAATTGTAATACCTAGGTATTTAGTTGAATTTACGGATTTAGATTAGACTGATTTATCGTGTAACCGATCTATTACTATAGATGGAAATATAATCCATAAAGTCACAAAACCTGAATCTCATCAGGCCAATATCACTAGACATAGTTATTTTAGTAAGTTTAAATAGATTTTAAATTTGCTACCTTAGATCTGTCACATTATTTTACAACTGTGACACATGGCATTACATAATAGGTTTCATACACAAAATGTAATCGTAGTTACGACTACGAACAACAATCAGCTGTACAAAGGAATAACGACAACGAAAATCTCTGCCGCATCGTGACTTGCACCCGGATTTCCCGTTTCAAGTGAGCGGTCACCTTTACCCCATTAGTTATTCGATCCCTAGTCACTACCAGACCCAAAATTCCATACGTCGTAGTTCCTGCGTCACAACTTGCAGTCGCAGACACATTAAGTAATTCCCGTACAGGGGAGGACATTATAATTGAAAGTCGATGCATTTTCGAAGGAACATAGCATCGTTCTCAACAACGCACGCACTGTAATATCGTATTGAGCATCATCTTTGGTCGTCTCGTATTATCTGTGTTTCGACGTGTACAAACAAGTGTGCGCCTTGAGTTCAAAATGTTCAGTTGCAGATTGCATAAATCAATGTTTTCTGATGTTATGGCGCTAATTTTGTTTCCTGATATTTTGGGGCATATATTTCACACTACCTCGCTGAAGACCAGAAGCAACAGTGTGTAAATGATTTAGACTTTATGAGTTATGATAGACACAGGGGTCCGAAATGTATCGTGTGATTCAATAATTTTTGGCGTTGGGAGTGTTATTGCCAACAAGTCTTGTGCACTGAATACAGCAACATTCATAACTGAAGTCCGCAGCTCGTGGTCGTGCTGTAGCGTTCTCGCTTCCCGCGCCCGGGTTCCGGGGTTCGATTCCCGTCGGGGTCAGGGATTTTCGCTGCCTCGTGATGACTGGGTGTTGTGTGATATCCTTAGGTTAGTTAGGTTTAAGTAGTTCTAAGGTCTAGGGGACTGATAACCATAGATGTTAATTCCCAAAGTGCTCAGAGCCATTTTTTTTCATAACTGAAAAATGTGGATTAAACTAGAAAAGTAATAATAAACTTTTCAAAAATTACTCGTCAGGATTTTTTTTTTTTTCGTAGATGTCTCTCCATAGAGGTAGATGTTTAGTGGGCAATATATGGGATACGTACTATTTTTAATGTTCTACAGTGACCCAGTGGCAGTGTCACAGCACAGAGAAGAAACCGAGAAGGGGACAGTGGTTAAATTTACCAGCTCTACGCCCCTCTCCAGTCCCCTGCCCGCCATGCAGTAGACTACGGGGGCGGCTGTGCTGTTCCAAGTATGACAGGCGGCCCCGGCGACCCGTGTCGGGTGTCAGCCGGGACCGCATAAAAAAAAGAGAGAGAGAGAGAGAGACGGAAAGAGAAAAAAAGGAAACCCATCTGTGTGCGGGGAGCGGCGACGAATTCCTGGCAGCGTGGGAGCAGATTGTGCGAGGGGGACCGCCGCTCTTTGACATGAATGCGCGGATTACCTCCAATCACCCAGCTGAGCGTAAGCCCAAGGTTATTGGGCGCGCCGTTTCACAGTCACCGTACAGCCACAAAGGACTCGTCAATGCGATCCCTCGGAGCCAGCCAGCGCTGGGGACTGCCTGTCTTGCCATGGAACCCGCCAGCGCATTCACGCCCAACTTCCTGTTCCAGCAGCAGCAACAAGGCGATTAAAATTTGAATAAACCTTCTGACAGAGGTAAAACATAATGGTTTTCCGGAAGGTGGATGGCGCCTCTGGTATCTGTATGTCGAAATACGTACCTGGATATCAAGCATGAATGCGTTCAGATACCAACAGTGGTAACAATATACATGTAACAAGCTACACAATAATTCTACAGGGAAAACAGTAAGTCCGTAGTTAACAGGTATTTAAAAAGCTGTATCAGCCCTTCCGCAGTGTAACGAAGTGTGCCTAACATCGGCCAGGTAAAACTGTTGTAGTTACTGTGGTCTTCATTCTGAAGACTGGTATGCTGCAACTCTCCACACTCTCCTTGTGCAAGCCTCTTCATCACCGAATAACCACTGCAGCCTAGCAACCTGCATCCCTTTGAACCCGCCTACTGTGTTCATCCGTTGGTCGTTCTCTACAATTTTGTCGCCGGCCGCTGTGACCGAGCGGTTCTAGGCGCTTCAGTCCGGATCCGCGCTGCTGCTACGGTCGCAGGTTCGAATCGTGCCTCGGGCATGGATGTATGTGATATCCTTAGGTTAGTTAGGTTTAAGTAGTTCTATGTCTCGGTGACTGATGACCTCAGATCTTAAGTCCTATAGTGCTTAGAGCCATCTGACCATACGATTTTATCCTGCCTCCTTTCCACAATTCCCCCCAACCCCCCCCCCCCCCCACCCCTTCCAAACACACATCGAATACTAGACTGACAATTTCTCACTACCCCGGAATGTGTCCTATCAATCGATCACTTCTTATGTCAAGTTGTGCTATAAATTTCTTTTTCCCCCATTTTCATTTGTCACCTCCATGTAAGTGACGTTCTCTACCCATGTAATCCTCAGCATTCTTCTATAACTCCACATTCCTTAATTTCTATTCTTTTCTTGCTGGAACTTCTGTCATCCATGTTTCATTTCCGTACAAGGCAACACTTCAGGGAAGTACCTTCAGAAAGATTTATTAATATTTACATTCGATATTAAGAAATTCCTCTGTTTCACATATGCTTTCGTTACTATAGCCCAGTCTAAATTTTATACCCTCTCTTCTTCTGTCATTATCAGTTATTTTTCTGACCAAGTAGAGAAAATCGCATACTTTTAGTTTTTCATTTCTTCTTCTTTTCTTTTGTGCCTTTGTCGCGTGTGTGTGCAGGATCAGCACGGATGTGGACAGATTTGGCATGGTTAATTTAAACAGACCCCGGATGCACGTCCTGTCGCCACCCCGGTACGCCCTGAGACGGAATGTGTGTACCACAGCTGCCTGAAAGTAGTGTTATTCATAAACTGGGCAAGAGCTTTTCTAAATGTTTGTGGACTGTGTAACGGACGTGGGCCCGGTATTCACATAGAAGGATATATGAAGTGTCTCGTTCCCTACTGAAACTCCTGCAAAATCCCGTGAGTTTACTCGATTACAGTCTATTATTCTTGCTTTACTTTTACTGATTCTCGTCTTAGAACATCTTTTGAACACTCTGTCCGTTCCATTCAACAGTTCTACCATATTATTTGCCGCCTCCGACAGTATTGCAGTGTCATCGGTAAACTTTAAAATTTTGCCGCGCGGGGTAGCCGTGCGGTCTAAGGCGCCTTCTCACGGTTCTCGGGCTGGTCCCGTCGGAGGTTCGAGTCCCTCCCTCGGGCGTGGGTGTGTGTGTGTTGTCTTTAGCGTAACTTAGTTTAAGTTAGGTTAGGTAGTGTGTAAGCTTAGGGACCGATGACCTCAGTAGTTTGGCCCCATAACACTTACCACAAATTTCCATTTCAAAATTTTTGTTTCTTCTCGTTGAACTTAAATTGCTACGAAAACACCTCTTGCATAAGGAGGACGAAGCCAATATCCATTTACGAGTGTGACAGGAAAGGGAATTACTAACAATGTAGCCGGCCGAAGTGGCCGTGCGGTACTGGCGCTTGTCTGGAACAGCGAGACCGCTACGGTCGCAGGTTCGAATCCTGCCTGGGGCATGGATGTGTGTGATGTCCTTAGGTTAGTTAGGTTTAAGTAGTTCTAAGTTCTAGGGGACTAATGACCTCAGAAGTTGAGTCCCATAGTGCTCAGAGCCATTTGAACCAACTAACAATGTAAACAACGGCAAAAGGTACTCTCTACATACACAGTACGGTCCCTAGCAGGGAATGTATGTAGATGTAGATGCAGATTGAATGACGAAGTAAGACATCTTCGCTGGTATTTCTAGACAAACCTAACCGTAGAGTCGACCTTGGCGACAAATAACTCGATCAGTGACTAGGTGCAGCTACGTTGCAGTTCAACGTAGCACTCGTTGTTCCCTCACAGGGCAAGAATGGAAAGTGACTGTGGAAAATGCGTTGGCAGGTAGCTGCGACAGTTTCAAATGGAAATCATAAAATATACTGTTGATGAGAAGGAGAAATAGGTGTTAGTGATGGCGCAACTTGCAAGCAAACAGTTGAAATTGCGTGTATGTAATTTACAGTAGGAGGAAACAATGCTGAGCAATGGGGATTCAGGTATCTAGAAGGAAAATAACTGTTCCATAATGATATGGATGGCATCAGTTTCAGCGGTATTACGAACAAAGGTACACAAGTTTAAAAATTTTTACATAAAAATCAAGCATTATATTTGAAGTTGTCACTGTTTATTCAGGAGAAATTGGGAGTTATATACAGGGTGCGGCGCTTAGATCCGGACAAGTGAGACGTTTTTTAAACAGCAAATTTACTAAAACGAAATACAAATAGAAATGAAAATCATTTTACATGTTAGTTGTGGCATTTTTCAAGAATACCATTACTCAATATAACAACCTTCAGCCGCAACGACAATCTCCAATCTTCTGAAGCAATCGCACGTACTCTGTAAAACAGCGCTGTCCCTATTCGCGAATGCTGCTTCGATAGCTGCGCGTACAGATGCGACGTTGTTTGCCTCGTCTTATTGATAACTCTTTCGACTGTGCCTCAAACATAGTAGTCGAGGGTGTTCAAATCCGCGCTGTTCGGGGGCCAGAATTGCTTTGACCATAACACGTCAACGTTATCCAAAATGGACAAAATGGCTCATATGAGGTCCTCCTCGCTCTCTGACATTCAATACTGACTCTAATTTCCTCACCGATTTCCCGGGTTCTCCGAAATCATCGCCTGAGCCTTTTCGATGACTGCCGCAGCTCGTGACACGGTTTCCTCGAATAAGGTCTCCTCGCTGGGTTAGTGGGACCTTCCCCAGACTTCTCCTAAGCATTATACTTGGCCACGATATCCTAAACACTAAATCTCGGTACCAGAAGAATCGAACTACTTCCATGGGTGAGCGCCCAGCGCGAAGACTTTCGATAATCTCGGTCTTCTTCGGTTGTACTCCGCACTTGCCCGTAACATGTCGGCCATTTTGAGCTTCTGACTGTTTACTAGACGCCTATGGCTTTCAAGAACACCAATAGCGACCTCCGGCGGAACTACGATATGGCGGGAAATTCCAATCGAAATTTGTCCGGATTTAAGCGCCGCACCATGTTTAGTGAACTGTGACTTAGTGTTTTCAGAGTATGAGAGGAGGATTTTCAAACAAATATACCTGTCAGTGTCTAATCGTGGTGCAACGTAGGTCACTGATCTATAGCGGAGTGTCGTGTGATAGCGTTCCCCTCATTAGGGTACTGGAGTGTACTGAGTTAGTATCACCCAAGCCTACTTGTCGTGTGTAAACTCGACGGTGCTGCCACTCGGGGCAGATGTTCAGTTCGCTTTACCTGGTATTAATGTCACTATTAGTCGAGAGAAATAGGTCTGAATCCTACTCTGTTGGCAATTTTAAATATATATACTGTGTGCGAAGCTGTCTGATCCTTCAGCTTCACATATTTTGCACCAAATGCTATCTACATAATGCAGCAGCTGAAGGCATAGGAAAGCAATCTAAATGTCAAAGAAAAGAAAAGGGCTTAAACTGACGCAATAATTAAATAAATACAAAGAGCGTACGAATATTTGCTACTATCTATGAATGATCAAACAAGGGAAAACTACATAGTGATTAGAAACAAAGCAAATCACTAATAACAAAGGCTCGTGTAACTGGGGTAAATTATAAGGCAAACAAGACTCCACTCTGGAAATATTATGACACTTCAATTTATCTGGTAAATATGTAGCACAGATAAACGTTAACTCAGGAACATTGGAAAGAACATTAAGAGACGCTATGATGTAACCGACAGGCAAGGAGTTTTTATTAAAGCGCTACTGATTATGTCAATTCATTCAATCACCATACAAGAAATAGAAGATGTAATTACGAAACAAAAATTTAAAAACTTCCCAGAACCTGACGGGATTATTGTTGTAGAACTGATTAAACATAATAGATTTACTGCTTAAGTTTATAACTGTGCATATGATCAATACATGTTGGCGAAATACTAATTTTCCAGAACATTCTCTTACAGCTGAAGTTTTGCCACTGTTTAAAAAACGGTATCGCATGAAAATTATGGAGGTATGAGCACTCTAAACACTGCCTACACAGTATTAGTGTATTCATGTGTAACAAACAACAGACTGAGGGTCATTACAGACGTGTTACAGTTTGGAGAACAAAGCGGCGGAAGGTCATGTAGCGATAACATATTTACTGTGCAACAGATAATGAGAAACGAAGAGAAATGACAACAGGAATCTATATAAATAGGAATTAATGTACTATTATGTAGAATACTGACGATGTTGTTTTAATGGCAAATTCTGCAAACGAACTACAAAAATCAGTTTATCTTTTAAACTTTTTGATTGGCAAGAATCTTAATTTTAGAGCAGTAGTAAATAAAACTAAGACAGTGCCATCCCATTTGAAATACTCAGTACTAAACGAAGTGTAAATGAACTTCAGATTTTGAAATATGTTCTGCACGTCTGTCACCTAGGGAGTTATATAACTTTTAAGGAAGATATGACTGCAGGCATTAAATTACAAAAATATCACAGTATATGTGGAACTATAACCATAGTACTAAAAAATACACAGAAAAAAAAAGAAATTGAATAATTTAATAGCTGTACCTCTTCCGCTGTATGGCAGTGAGGACTATGAAATGATTGTAGCCACGTTAAGCCAGCTGAAATAAAACTTTTATGACCAGTCGATGGTTCCATTAAGTTCAAAATGTGTCAAATGGCTCTGAGGACTATGGGACATAACTTCTGAGGTCATCAGTCCCCTAGAAGGTAGAACTACTTAAACCTAACTAACCTAAGGACATCACACACATCCATGCCCGAGGCAGGATTCGAACCTGCGACCGTAGCGGTAGCGCGGTTCCAGACTGTAGCGCCTAGAACCGCTCGGCCACACCGGCCGGCTCCATTAAGTAAGACAGGAATTATAATGAAAATACTAGTCAAGCACTGATTATTTTTGCAGTAAACGGCCGGCCGAAGTGGCCGTGCGGTTAAAGGCGCTGCAGTCTGGAACCGCAAGACCGCTACGGTCGCAGGTTCGAATCCTGCCTCGGGCATGGATGTTTGTGATGTCCTTAGGTTAGTTAGGTTTAACTAGTTCTAAGTTCTAGGGGACTAATGACCTCAGCAGTTGAGTCCCATAGTGCTCAGAGCCATTTGAACCATTTTTTGCAGTAAACGAGAAAATAGGAAAACATAAACAAAATTAGACAGAACGAATTGAAGAAACAAGGATTGCAAATATGGCTTTACAATACAAAACCCAAAGGAAAGACAGACATATGGTGGCGACTAAAGATGGACATGAGCCTAATATAGGTATAGGCCTAATATATAGACGGCAGCAGAAGAATATACTGCTGACGGCAATGAATTGTCAATAATATGAAGTTGTTGTTGTTGTTGTGGTCTTCAGTCCTGAGACTGGTTTGATGCAGCTCTCCAAGCTACTCCATCCTGTGCAAGCTTCTTCATCTCCCAGTACCTACTGCAACCTACATCCTTCTGAATCTGCTTAGTGTATTCATCTCTTGGTCTCCCTCTACGATTTTTACCCTCCACGCTGCCCTCATACACTAAATTGGTGACCCCTTGATGCCTCAGAACATGTCCTACCAACCGATCCCTTCTTCTGGTCAAGTTGTGCCACAAACTTCTCTTCTCCCCAAACCTATTCAATACTTCCTCATTAGTTATGTGATCTACCCATCTAATCTTCAGCATCCTTCTGTAGCACCACATTTCGAAAGCTTCTATTCTCTTCTTGTCCAAACTATTTATCGTCCATGTTTCACTTCCATACATGGCTACACTCCATACAAATACTTTCAGAAATTACTTCCTGACACTTAAATCAATACTCGATTTTAACAAATTTCTCTTCTTCAGAAACGCTTTCCTTGCCATTGCCAGTCTACATTTTATATCCTCTCTACTTCGACCATCATCAGTTATTTTGCTCCCCAAATAGCAAAACTCCTTTACTACTTTAAGTGTCTCATTTCCTAATCTAATTCCCTCAGCATCACCCGACTTAATTCGACTACATTCCATTAGCCTCGTTTTGCTTTTGTTGTTCATTTCTTAGCCCCAATCCATATTCACCTACTACGTTTCCTTCTCTCCCTTTTCCTACACTCGAATTCCAGTCACCCATGACTATTAAATTTTCGTCCCCTTCACTATCTGCATAATTTCTTTTATTTCATCACACATTTCTTCAATTTCTTCGTCATCTGCAGAGCTAGTTGGCATATAAACTTGTACTAATGTAGTAGGTGTGGGCTTTGTATCTATCTTGGCCACAATAATTCGTTCACTCTGCTGTTTGTAGTAGCTTACCCACATTTCTATTTTCCTATTCATTATTAAACCTACTCGAGCCTTACCCCTATTTGATTTTGTGTTTATAGCCCTGTAGTCACCTGGTCAGAAGTCTTGTTCCTCCTGCCACCGAACTTCACTAATTCCCACTATATATAACTTTAACCTATCCATTTCCTTTTTTAAATTTTCTAACCCACCTGCCCGATTAAGGGATCTGACATTCCACGCTCCGATCCGTAGGACGCCATATGAAGTAGCGTGACAATAACAGAAATATCTCGCGAGCTTTCCCTAAAAAAAAGGAGACAATACAATTGCCTCTTCTTTCTCTCACGTCGAGTAACTCTTCGACTTTACACTGTACGGTCATAAATAAATACTCTTTCAAATACGATATGGAACTTTAATAGTGGCAACTATTTATTCACAACCGATACAAAAGGGTTACATGTCTTCACATGTTCTTCAAAGTAGTCACCAGTGTCGTGTAGAACCCGTCACAAGCAATATGGAAGGCCTGGTGTACCGTTAGCAGAGCCTGTTCTGTTGGTGGTGCGATTGGAGCGGTCTACTGGCTGTCTGATCTCTGGAACAGTTCTGAAGCGAATGCCACGAAGTGGTTCCTTCAACTTCGGAATCCAATCAAAGTCACAGGGACTTAAGTCCGGGGAGTATGGTGGATGGTACAGTACTTCCCAGTCCCATCGACCGAGCAGAGCGGCCACAGCTTGCGCTGTATGCGCCCGCGCATTGTCGTGCGAAGTGATGGGCGAGTTGCGCAGAAAGTGTCGCCGCTCCTTTCGCAAAGCTGGTCGCAGGTGAGGCTCCAGAGCCCCAGTATAGTGAAAGTGATGGTGATTCTCGCGTTCGACTGTGACGGTGTTATCCTAACGCACTACGTTCCTCCACGGCAGACCGTCAGTGCACAGTATTACTGTCCGTTTTCGGAGCATCACCTGCGACCAGCTTTGCGAAAGAAGCACCAACACCTTCTGCGCAACCCACCCATCATTTTACACGACAAAGCGCGGGCGCATACAGCGCAGGCTGTGGCTGCTCCGAACAGATTCACATTAAACCATCGGGCCACATCAGTCTGCGACTGTCCTTCCATTCTTCCTACGGCTCTCCACTGCGGAGTGTCTGAAAGCCGTCCAGACCAGTGCACTTATACCTCTGTAGTTTGTGGATTTATTTCTTTCCCCTATCTTAAATATAGAAAAGACAGTGGCCGTTAAAAATGTATCAGGGATCCTATATACTCGGTAATTTTTCATTGTCTACGATTCATTTCCTATCAGTGCTTCAGTACAGATTTCATTTCCGTATCAGCTACTAGAATCATTCTCCTCATACAAGCTATCTTCTTCTGTAATTCCAAACTATCCTTTTCTTTTCTTAATTTAGTCCTCTGACACGTTTTTTCCGGTTCCAATTTTCTTTCTACTTCTTCATTATTTCTTCAATCACTTAAGTGTGCAGTTTTCGTGTGCGCTCCTCTGCCTCAGTGGATAATTTTCCCTGGCACTAGATGGCGCAGTCGAGTAGCGTGCCTTTATCACTCATTAAAATACTTCTTTTTGATTTCAGTCTATGGGTCGAAACTAAAGTGGAGTAGGACGGAATATAATAAAGGGGACAATGAAATTTTATTTTCACGTAATTACAGGTCATGTTTTGTGCAAAATATATTAATGCACGATGCTGAACAGAAAGAAATTTCACATTCTTCACATCAATCAGATGTCTCATTCCGAAGGCTTCTTTTCTTGCGCAAAACATGCCCCCTTGCTGGTCTTCTCTTCGTTGCGCAGGCTAAAATACTGGAAAATTTTCTGCTGGTAATACGAAACGCCCTTAGTACTCGCAGTGGGCGCCCAATTGATAACCCTGTATGTGGAGAGGATACGGCTAATTGTTCCCCGACCATAATCATGAATTCCAATCTAATGTTTTTACCTTCCCGTTTATTATGGAAGACTTACGTACAAAACATGCAGCATCAAATAAATGGTCAAAAAGCTTCTGATGATATATATATATATATATATATATATATATATATATATATATATATATATATATATATATATATATATATATATATATATATATATATATATATATATCAGTCTGCTCGCGGCCATTTGGTAGCATCGCAATTGGGAATCGCCCTATCCATGCATCCCATATTCTCGTTGTAATTCATGACAAAACTTGGCTTTTCTAAGATGCTATTCTTTGATTTTACTTTTAGAAATGTATCGTCGTAGATCGTACTGACCGTCAGCTCGTCCCTCTTGCATTCCAATACATATTTTGTCGGTTTCTGTGCGTCGTAATGTACTTAACCTTCTTCACTTCTCCATTTTTCATGAAGTCATCAAACTGCATTTTGTTTTGTTGCCTTGTACTGAAAACGTCGATGTTACTACTCGTCAGTTTGCCAACGAGAGACGGAATAGTCTATTATTTTCGAGGAAAATACAACAACCTCTTCCGAACAATCATGACCAAGCTCCAAAACAAATCATGAAGTTATTTTCTTTTCTAATGACCATCGTAATATGTCTCCTTAAAATATAAACAATAAAGAGCAAAATAAAAACAGAACAGCTTTCACATAATAAGAAAAGTTATCTTGATTCACAAGAGTTACTATGTAGAGAAGGAAGCACTAACCATTAAATTGGTGTATAATTTCCTAGTCGGCCGGAGTGGCCGAGCTGTTCTAGGCGCTTCAGTCTGGTCCCGCGCGACCGCTGCGGTCGCAGGTTCGAATCCTGCTTCGGACATGGATGTGTGTGATGTCCTTAGGTTAGTTAGGTTTAAGTAGTTCTAAGTTCTAGGGGACTGATGACCTCAGAAGCTAAGTCCCATAGTGTTCAGTGCCATTTGAACCATTTTATAATTTCCTATGATTTTTGTTATGCATGTTGGTATTCAGGTTTTATTTGTTGTTAACAGTTGCTATTTTAGATCACACATTGTCATTTTATCATTTGGAGCCAGTGACTGGAGTTGAGGACTCTAGAAAATGGAGTTCCGGTTGTTCTGTTTGTGTTCAATGGAGGGATGACCGCAGTGGCGCCGTCAGAAACATTTGCGCCGTGTACGGGAATAATGCCATTGGACCGTGCACGGCAAGAAATGCGACATTTGCATGCAATGGGCAAGTTTCAAAAATTTGATGTGTGTGTACCACATGCTCTAACCCGAAATCACAACAATCAGCGTGTGGTCATATGTGCTTCTCTGCTTGTTCGTCATCAAAAGGCTAGCGAACAACACCGACCATTCCTATTTTGTCTATTTACTGGAGACGAGAAATGGTGTCTTTATGCTAACCTAAGGATAACTTAATAGTGGTTGAGTCAAACAGTTCAGCAACTCTCCGTACAAAGGCATGTGCACATCCGCAAAAGCTGACTTTATGCATGTGGCGGAACAACGACCCGTGGTGTACTACGAAATGCTTCTCATTGGTGCAGCCATCACTTCTGACATTTATTGTCAACAACTAAGACGTCTTGCAGACACAGTCCAAGAACAACGAGGAGTTAAGATTGCGTGAAGCGCTACTCCACGGTAACGA